>NW_026530388.1:0-34572 GCF_026979565.1 Vidua chalybeata | reverse complement strand
GCTTTCTGGCTGCTAGAGACATGCAGAAAGAGCAAGTGTGGCAGAATGTGTTCCAAAGCAGCTGGAGCTACCACGGGCTCCGGACAGGCTTATTTTCACTTGGAGAACACAGAAAACACACCAAGGTGCTGCTGCAAGCAAAGTTACAGGGGTCCCCCAGAGTGTTGCTTTTCTCGAGAAAAGAGCGCTTTACAGCGCTTTCTGGCTGCTAGAGACATGCAGAAAGAGCAAGTGTGGCAGAATGTGTTCCAAAGCAGCTGGAGCTACCACGGGCTCCGGACAGGCTTATTTTCACTTGGAGAACACAGAAAACACACCAAGGTGCTGCTGCAAGCAAAGTTACAGGGGTCCCCCAGAGTGTTGCTTTTCTCGAGAAAAGAGCGCTTTACAGCGCTTTCTGGCTGCTAGAGACATGCAGAAAGAGCAAGTGTGGCAGAATGTGTTCCAAAGCAGCTGGAGCTACCACGGGCTCCGGACAGGCTTATTTTCACTTGGAGAACACAGAAAACACACCAAGGTGCTGCTGCAAGCAAAGTTACAGGGGTCCCCCAGAGTGTTGCTTTTCTCGAGAAAAGAGCGCTTTACAGCGCTTTCTGGCTGCTAGAGACATGCAGAAAGAGCAAGTGTGGCAGAATGTGTTCCAAAGCAGCTGGAGCTACCACGGGCTCCGGACAGGCTTATTTTCACTTGGAGAACACAGAAAACACACCAAGGTGCTGCTGCAAGCAAAGTTACAGGGGTCCCCCAGAGTGTTGCTTTTCTCGAGAAAAGAGCGCTTTACAGCGCTTTCTGGCTGCTAGAGACATGCAGAAAGAGCAAGTGTGGCAGAATGTGTTCCAAAGCAGCTGGAGCTACCACGGGCTCCGGACAGGCTTATTTTCACTTGGAGAACACAGAAAACACACCAAGGTGCTGCTGCAAGCAAAGTTACAGGGGTCCCCCAGAGTGTTGCTTTTCTCGAGAAAAGAGCGCTTTACAGCGCTTTCTGGCTGCTAGAGACATGCAGAAAGAGCAAGTGTGGCAGAATGTGTTCCAAAGCAGCTGGAGCTACCACGGGCTCCGGACAGGCTTATTTTCACTTGGAGAACACAGAAAACACACCAAGGTGCTGCTGCAAGCAAAGTTACAGGGGTCCCCCAGAGTGTTGCTTTTCTCGAGAAAAGAGCGCTTTACAGCGCTTTCTGGCTGCTAGAGACATGCAGAAAGAGCAAGTGTGGCAGAATGTGTTCCAAAGCAGCTGGAGCTACCACGGGCTCCGGACAGGCTTATTTTCACTGGAGAACACAGAAAACACACCAAGGTGCTGCTGCAAGCAAAGTTACAGGGGTCCCCCAGAGTGTTGCTTTTCTCGAGAAAAGAGCGCTTTACAGCGCTTTCTGGCTGCTAGAGACATGCAGAAAGAGCAAGTGTGGCAGAATGTGTTCCAAAGCAGCTGGAGCTACCACGGGCTCCGGACAGGCTTATTTTCACTTGGAGAACACAGAAAACACACCAAGGTGCTGCTGCAAGCAAAGTTACAGGGGTCCCCCAGAGTGTTGCTTTTCTCGAGAAAAGAGCGCTTTACAGCGCTTTCTGGCTGCTAGAGACATGCAGAAAGAGCAAGTGTGGCAGAATGTGTTCCAAAGCAGCTGGAGCTACCACGGGCTCCGGACAGGCTTATTTTCACTTGGAGAACACAGAAAACACACCAAGGTGCTGCTGCAAGCAAAGTTACAGGGGTCCCCCAGAGTGTTGCTTTTCTCGAGAAAAGAGCGCTTTACAGCGCTTTCTGGCTGCTAGAGACATGCAGAAAGAGCAAGTGTGGCAGAATGTGTTCCAAAGCAGCTGGAGCTACCACGGGCTCCGGACAGGCTTATTTTCACTTGGAGAACACAGAAAACACACCAAGGTGCTGCTGCAAGCAAAGTTACAGGGGTCCCCCAGAGTGTTGCTTTTCTCGAGAAAAGAGCGCTTTACAGCGCTTTCTGGCTGCTAGAGACATGCAGAAAGAGCAAGTGTGGCAGAATGTGTTCCAAAGCAGCTGGAGCTACCACGGGCTCCGGACAGGCTTATTTTCACTTGGAGAACACAGAAAACACACCAAGGTGCTGCTGCAAGCAAAGTTACAGGGGTCCCCCAGAGTGTTGCTTTTCTCGAGAAAAGAGCGCTTTACAGCGCTTTCTGGCTGCTAGAGACATGCAGAAAGAGCAAGTGTGGCAGAATGTGTTCCAAAGCAGCTGGAGCTACCACGGCTCCGGACAGGCTTATTTTCACTTGGAGAACACAGAAAACACACCAAGGTGCTGCTGCAAGCAAAGTTACAGGGGTCCCCCAGAGTGTTGCTTTTCTCGAGAAAAGAGCGCTTTACAGCGCTTTCTGGCTGCTAGAGACATGCAGAAAGAGCAAGTGTGGCAGAATGTGTTCCAAAGCAGCTGGAGCTACCACGGGCTCCGGACAGGCTTATTTTCACTTGGAGAACACAGAAAACACACCAAGGTGCTGCTGCAAGCAAAGTTACAGGGGTCCCCCAGAGTGTTGCTTTTCTCGAGAAAAGAGCGCTTTACAGCGCTTTCTGGCTGCTAGAGACATGCAGAAAGAGCAAGTGTGGCAGAATGTGTTCCAAAGCAGCTGGAGCTACCACGGGCTCCGGACAGGCTTATTTTCACTTGGAGAACACAGAAAACACACCAAGGTGCTGCTGCAAGCAAAGTTACAGGGGTCCCCCAGAGTGTTGCTTTTCTCGAGAAAAGAGCGCTTTACAGCGCTTTCTGGCTGCTAGAGACATGCAGAAAGAGCAAGTGTGGCAGAATGTGTTCCAAAGCAGCTGGAGCTACCACGGGCTCCGGACAGGCTTATTTTCACTTGGAGAACACAGAAAACACACCAAGGTGCTGCTGCAAGCAAAGTTACAGGGGTCCCCCAGAGTGTTGCTTTTCTCGAGAAAAGAGCGCTTTACAGCGCTTTCTGGCTGCTAGAGACATGCAGAAAGAGCAAGTGTGGCAGAATGTGTTCCAAAGCAGCTGGAGCTACCACGGGCTCCGGACAGGCTTATTTTCACTTGGAGAACACAGAAAACACACCAAGGTGCTGCTGCAAGCAAAGTTACAGGGGTCCCCCAGAGTGTTGCTTTTCTCGAGAAAAGAGCGCTTTACAGCGCTTTCTGGCTGCTAGAGACATGCAGAAAGAGCAAGTGTGGCAGAATGTGTTCCAAAGCAGCTGGAGCTACCACGGGCTCCGGACAGGCTTATTTTCACTTGGAGAACACAGAAAACACACCAAGGTGCTGCTGCAAGCAAAGTTACAGGGGTCCCCCAGAGTGTTGCTTTTCTCGAGAAAAGAGCGCTTTACAGCGCTTTCTGGCTGCTAGAGACATGCAGAAAGAGCAAGTGTGGCAGAATGTGTTCCAAAGCAGCTGGAGCTACCACGGGCTCCGGACAGGCTTATTTTCACTTGGAGAACACAGAAAACACACCAAGGTGCTGCTGCAAGCAAAGTTACAGGGGTCCCCCAGAGTGTTGCTTTTCTCGAGAAAAGAGCGCTTTACAGCGCTTTCTGGCTGCTAGAGACATGCAGAAAGAGCAAGTGTGGCAGAATGTGTTCCAAAGCAGCTGGAGCTACCACGGGCTCCGGACAGGCTTATTTTCACTTGGAGAACACAGAAAACACACCAAGGTGCTGCTGCAAGCAAAGTTACAGGGGTCCCCCAGAGTGTTGCTTTTCTCGAGAAAAGAGCGCTTTACAGCGCTTTCTGGCTGCTAGAGACATGCAGAAAGAGCAAGTGTGGCAGAATGTGTTCCAAAGCAGCTGGAGCTACCACGGGCTCCGGACAGGCTTATTTTCACTTGGAGAACACAGAAAACACACCAAGGTGCTGCTGCAAGCAAAGTTACAGGGTCCCCCAGAGTGTTGCTTTTCTCGAGAAAAGAGCGCTTTACAGCGCTTTCTGGCTTGCTAGAGACATGCAGAAAGAGCAAGTGTGGCAGAATGTGTTCCAAAGCAGCTGGAGCTACCACGGGCTCCGGACAGGCTTATTTTCACTTGGAGAACACAGAAAACACACCAAGGTGCTGCTGCAAGCAAAGTTACAGGGGTCCCCCAGAGTGTTGCTTTTCTCGAGAAAAGAGCGCTTTACAGCGCTTTCTGGCTGCTAGAGACATGCAGAAAGAGCAAGTGTGGCAGAATGTGTTCCAAAGCAGCTGGAGCTACCACGGGCTCCGGACAGGCTTATTTTCACTTGGAGAACACAGAAAACACACCAAGGTGCTGCTGCAAGCAAAGTTACAGGGGTCCCCCAGAGTGTTGCTTTTCTCGAGAAAAGAGCGCTTTACAGCGCTTTCTGGCTGCTAGAGACATGCAGAAAGAGCAAGTGTGGCAGAATGTGTTCCAAAGCAGCTGGAGCTACCACGGGCTCCGGACAGGCTTATTTTCACTTGGAGAACACAGAAAACACACCAAGGTGCTGCTGCAAGCAAAGTTACAGGGGTCCCCCAGAGTGTTGCTTTTCTCGAGAAAAGAGCGCTTTACAGCGCTTTCTGGCTGCTAGAGACATGCAGAAAGAGCAAGTGTGGCAGAATGTGTTCCAAAGCAGCTGGAGCTACCACGGGCTCCGGACAGGCTTATTTTCACTTGGAGAACACAGAAAACACACCAAGGTGCTGCTGCAAGCAAAGTTACAGGGGTCCCCCAGAGTGTTGCTTTTCTCGAAGAAAAGAGCGCTTTACAGCGCTTTCTGGCTGCTAGAGACATGCAGAAAGAGCAAGTGTGGCAGAATGTGTTCCAAAGCAGCTGGAGCTACCACGGGCTCCGGACAGGCTTATTTTCACTTGGAGAACACAGAAAACACACCAAGGTGCTGCTGCAAGCAAAGTTACAGGGGTCCCCCAGAGTGTTGCTTTTCTCGAGAAAAGAGCGCTTTACAGCGCTTTCTGGCTGCTAGAGACATGCAGAAAGAGCAAGTGTGGCAGAATGTGTTCCAAAGCAGCTGGAGCTACCACGGGCTCCGGACAGGCTTATTTTCACTTGGAGAACACAGAAAACACACCAAGGTGCTGCTGCAAGCAAAGTTACAGGGGTCCCCAGAGTGTTGCTTTTCTCGAGAAAAGAGCGCTTTACAGCGCTTTCTGGCTGCTAGAGACATGCAGAAAGAGCAAGTGTGGCAGAATGTGTTCCAAAGCAGCTGGAGCTACCACGGGCTCCGGACAGGCTTATTTTCACTTGGAGAACACAGAAAACACACCAAGGTGCTGCTGCAAGCAAAGTTACAGGGGTCCCCCAGAGTGTTGCTTTTCTCGAGAAAAGAGCGCTTTACAGCGCTTTCTGGCTGCTAGAGACATGCAGAAAGAGCAAGTGTGGCAGAATGTGTTCCAAAGCAGCTGGAGCTACCACGGGCTCCGGACAGGCTTATTTTCACTTGGAGAACACAGAAAACACACCAAGGTGCTGCTGCAAGCAAAGTTACAGGGGTCCCCCAGAGTGTTGCTTTTCTCGAGAAAAGAGCGCTTTACAGCGCTTTCTGGCTGCTAGAGACATGCAGAAAGAGCAAGTGTGGCAGAATGTGTTCCAAAGCAGCTGGAGCTACCACGGGCTCCGGACAGGCTTATTTTCACTTGGAGAACACAGAAAACACACCAAGGTGCTGCTGCAAGCAAAGTTACAGGGGTCCCCCAGAGTGTTGCTTTTCTCGAGAAAAGAGCGCTTTACAGCGCTTTCTGGCTGCTAGAGACATGCAGAAAGAGCAAGTGTGGCAGAATGTGTTCCAAAGCAGCTGGAGCTACCACGGGCTCCGGACAGGCTTATTTTCACTTGGAGAACACAGAAAACACACCAAGGTGCTGCTGCAAGCAAAGTTACAGGGGTCCCCCAGAGTGTTGCTTTTCTCGAGAAAAGAGCGCTTTACAGCGCTTTCTGGCTGCTAGAGACATGCAGAAAGAGCAAGTGTGGCAGAATGTGTTCCAAAGCAGCTGGAGCTACCACGGGCTCCGGACAGGCTTATTTTCACTTGGAGAACACAGAAAACACACCAAGGTGCTGCTGCAAGCAAAGTTACAGGGGTCCCCCAGAGTGTTGCTTTTCTCGAGAAAAGAGCGCTTTACAGCGCTTTCTGGCTGCTAGAGACATGCAGAAAGAGCAAGTGTGGCAGAATGTGTTCCAAAGCAGCTGGAGCTACCACGGGCTCCGGACAGGCTTATTTTCACTTGGAGAACACAGAAAACACACCAAGGTGCTGCTGCAAGCAAAGTTACAGGGGTCCCCCAGAGTGTTGCTTTTCTCGAGAAAAGAGCGCTTTACAGCGCTTTCTGGCTGCTAGAGACATGCAGAAAGAGCAAGTGTGGCAGAATGTGTTCCAAAGCAGCTGGAGCTACCACGGGCTCCGGACAGGCTTATTTTCACTTGGAGAACACAGAAAACACACCAAGGTGCTGCTGCAAGCAAAGTTACAGGGGTCCCCCAGAGTGTTGCTTTTCTCGAGAAAAGAGCGCTTTACAGCGCTTTCTGGCTGCTAGAGACATGCAGAAAGAGCAAGTGTGGCAGAATGTGTTCCAAAGCAGCTGGAGCTACCACGGGCTCCGGACAGGCTTATTTTCACTTGGAGAACACAGAAAACACACCAAGGTGCTGCTGCAAGCAAAGTTACAGGGGTCCCCCAGAGTGTTGCTTTTCTCGAGAAAAGAGCGCTTTACAGCGCTTTCTGGCTGCTAGAGACATGCAGAAAGAGCAAGTGTGGCAGAATGTGTTCCAAAGCAGCTGGAGCTACCACGGGCTCCGGACAGGCTTATTTTCACTTGGAGAACACAGAAAACACACCAAGGTGCTGCTGCAAGCAAAGTTACAGGGGTCCCCCAGAGTGTTGCTTTTCTCGAGAAAAGAGCGCTTTACAGCGCTTTCTGGCTGCTAGAGACATGCAGAAAGAGCAAGTGTGGCAGAATGTGTTCCAAAGCAGCTGGAGCTACCACGGGCTCCGGACAGGCTTATTTTCACTTGGAGAACACAGAAAACACACCAAGGTGCTGCTGCAAGCAAAGTTACAGGGGTCCCCCAGAGTGTTGCTTTTCTCGAGAAAAGAGCGCTTTACAGCGCTTTCTGGCTGCTAGAGACATGCAGAAAGAGCAAGTGTGGCAGAATGTGTTCCAAAGCAGCTGGAGCTACCACGGGCTCCGGACAGGCTTATTTTCACTTGGAGAACACAGAAAACACACCAAGGTGCTGCTGCAAGCAAAGTTACAGGGGTCCCCCAGAGTGTTGCTTTTCTCGAGAAAAGAGCGCTTTACAGCGCTTTCTGGCTGCTAGAGACATGCAGAAAGAGCAAGTGTGGCAGAATGTGTTCCAAAGCAGCTGGAGCTACCACGGGCTCCGGACAGGCTTATTTTCACTTGGAGAACACAGAAAACACACCAAGGTGCTGCTGCAAGCAAAGTTACAGGGGTCCCCCAGAGTGTTGCTTTTCTCGAGAAAAGAGCGCTTTACAGCGCTTTCTGGCTGCTAGAGACATGCAGAAAGAGCAAGTGTGGCAGAATGTGTTCCAAAGCAGCTGGAGCTACCACGGGCTCCGGACAGGCTTATTTTCACTTGGAGAACACAGAAAACACACCAAGGTGCTGCTGCAAGCAAAGTTACAGGGGTCCCCCAGAGTGTTGCTTTTCTCGAGAAAAGAGCGCTTTACAGCGCTTTCTGGCTGCTAGAGACATGCAGAAAGAGCAAGTGTGGCAGAATGTGTTCCAAAGCAGCTGGAGCTACCACGGGCTCCGGACAGGCTTATTTTCACTTGGAGAACACAGAAAACACACCAAGGTGCTGCTGCAAGCAAAGTTACAGGGGTCCCCCAGAGTGTTGCTTTTCTCGAGAAAAGAGCGCTTTACAGCGCTTTCTGGCTGCTAGAGACATGCAGAAAGAGCAAGTGTGGCAGAATGTGTTCCAAAGCAGCTGGAGCTACCACGGGCTCCGGACAGGCTTATTTTCACTTGGAGAACACAGAAAACACACCAAGGTGCTGCTGCAAGCAAAGTTACAGGGGTCCCCCAGAGTGTTGCTTTTCTCGAGAAAAGAGCGCTTTACAGCGCTTTCTGGCTGCTAGAGACATGCAGAAAGAGCAAGTGTGGCAGAATGTGTTCCAAAGCAGCTGGAGCTACCACGGGCTCCGGACAGGCTTATTTTCACTTGGAGAACACAGAAAACACACCAAGGTGCTGCTGCAAGCAAAGTTACAGGGGTCCCCCAGAGTGTTGCTTTTCTCGAGAAAAGAGCGCTTTACAGCGCTTTCTGGCTGCTAGAGACATGCAGAAAGAGCAAGTGTGGCAGAATGTGTTCCAAAGCAGCTGGAGCTACCACGGGCTCCGGACAGGCTTATTTTCACTTGGAGAACACAGAAAACACACCAAGGTGCTGCTGCAAGCAAAGTTACAGGGGTCCCCCAGAGTGTTGCTTTTCTCGAGAAAAGAGCGCTTTACAGCGCTTTCTGGCTGCTAGAGACATGCAGAAAGAGCAAGTGTGGCAGAATGTGTTCCAAAGCAGCTGGAGCTACCACGGGCTCCGGACAGGCTTATTTTCACTTGGAGAACACAGAAAACACACCAAGGTGCTGCTGCAAGCAAAGTTACAGGGGTCCCCCAGAGTGTTGCTTTTCTCGAGAAAAGAGCGCTTTACAGCGCTTTCTGGCTGCTAGAGACATGCAGAAAGAGCAAGTGTGGCAGAATGTGTTCCAAAGCAGCTGGAGCTACCACGGGCTCCGGACAGGCTTATTTTCACTTGGAGAACACAGAAAACACACCAAGGTGCTGCTGCAAGCAAAGTTACAGGGGTCCCCCAGAGTGTTGCTTTTCTCGAGAAAAGAGCGCTTTACAGCGCTTTCTGGCTGCTAGAGACATGCAGAAAGAGCAAGTGTGGCAGAATGTGTTCCAAAGCAGCTGGAGCTACCACGGGCTCCGGACAGGCTTATTTTCACTTGGAGAACACAGAAAACACACCAAGGTGCTGCTGCAAGCAAAGTTACAGGGGTCCCCCAGAGTGTTGCTTTTCTCGAGAAAAGAGCGCTTTACAGCGCTTTCTGGCTGCTAGAGACATGCAGAAAGAGCAAGTGTGGCAGAATGTGTTCCAAAGCAGCTGGAGCTACCACGGGCTCCGGACAGGCTTATTTTCACTTGGAGAACACAGAAAACACACCAAGGTGCTGCTGCAAGCAAAGTTACAGGGGTCCCCCAGAGTGTTGCTTTTCTCGAGAAAAGAGCGCTTTACAGCGCTTTCTGGCTGCTAGAGACATGCAGAAAGAGCAAGTGTGGCAGAATGTGTTCCAAAGCAGCTGGAGCTACCACGGGCTCCGGACAGGCTTATTTTCACTTGGAGAACACAGAAAACACACCAAGGTGCTGCTGCAAGCAAAGTTACAGGGGTCCCCCAGAGTGTTGCTTTTCTCGAGAAAAGAGCGCTTTACAGCGCTTTCTGGCTGCTAGAGACATGCAGAAAGAGCAAGTGTGGCAGAATGTGTTCCAAAGCAGCTGGAGCTACCACGGGCTCCGGACAGGCTTATTTTCACTTGGAGAACACAGAAAACACACCAAGGTGCTGCTGCAAGCAAAGTTACAGGGGTCCCCCAGAGTGTTGCTTTTCTCGAGAAAAGAGCGCTTTACAGCGCTTTCTGGCTGCTAGAGACATGCAGAAAGAGCAAGTGTGGCAGAATGTGTTCCAAAGCAGCTGGAGCTACCACGGGCTCCGGACAGGCTTATTTTCACTTGGAGAACACAGAAAACACACCAAGGTGCTGCTGCAAGCAAAGTTACAGGGGTCCCCCAGAGTGTTGCTTTTCTCGAGAAAAGAGCGCTTTACAGCGCTTTCTGGCTGCTAGAGACATGCAGAAAGAGCAAGTGTGGCAGAATGTGTTCCAAAGCAGCTGGAGCTACCACGGGCTCCGGACAGGCTTATTTTCACTTGGAGAACACAGAAAACACACCAAGGTGCTGCTGCAAGCAAAGTTACAGGGGTCCCCCAGAGTGTTGCTTTTCTCGAGAAAAGAGCGCTTTACAGCGCTTTCTGGCTGCTAGAGACATGCAGAAAGAGCAAGTGTGGCAGAATGTGTTCCAAAGCAGCTGGAGCTACCACGGGCTCCGGACAGGCTTATTTTCACTTGGAGAACACAGAAAACACACCAAGGTGCTGCTGCAAGCAAAGTTACAGGGGTCCCCCAGAGTGTTGCTTTTCTCGAGAAAAGAGCGCTTTACAGCGCTTTCTGGCTGCTAGAGACATGCAGAAAGAGCAAGTGTGGCAGAATGTGTTCCAAAGCAGCTGGAGCTACCACGGGCTCCGGACAGGCTTATTTTCACTTGGAGAACACAGAAAACACACCAAGGTGCTGCTGCAAGCAAAGTTACAGGGGTCCCCCAGAGTGTTGCTTTTCTCGAGAAAAGAGCGCTTTACAGCGCTTTCTGGCTGCTAGAGACATGCAGAAAGAGCAAGTGTGGCAGAATGTGTTCCAAAGCAGCTGGAGCTACCACGGGCTCCGGACAGGCTTATTTTCACTTGGAGAACACAGAAAACACACCAAGGTGCTGCTGCAAGCAAAGTTACAGGGGTCCCCCAGAGTGTTGCTTTTCTCGAGAAAAGAGCGCTTTACAGCGCTTTCTGGCTGCTAGAGACATGCAGAAAGAGCAAGTGTGGCAGAATGTGTTCCAAAGCAGCTGGAGCTACCACGGGCTCCGGACAGGCTTATTTTCACTTGGAGAACACAGAAAACACACCAAGGTGCTGCTGCAAGCAAAGTTACAGGGGTCCCCCAGAGTGTTGCTTTTCTCGAGAAAAGAGCGCTTTACAGCGCTTTCTGGCTGCTAGAGACATGCAGAAAGAGCAAGTGTGGCAGAATGTGTTCCAAAGCAGCTGGAGCTACCACGGGCTCCGGACAGGCTTATTTTCACTTGGAGAACACAGAAAACACACCAAGGTGCTGCTGCAAGCAAAGTTACAGGGGTCCCCCAGAGTGTTGCTTTTCTCGAGAAAAGAGCGCTTTACAGCGCTTTCTGGCTGCTAGAGACATGCAGAAAGAGCAAGTGTGGCAGAATGTGTTCCAAAGCAGCTGGAGCTACCACGGGCTCCGGACAGGCTTATTTTCACTTGGAGAACACAGAAAACACACCAAGGTGCTGCTGCAAGCAAAGTTACAGGGGTCCCCCAGAGTGTTGCTTTTCTCGAGAAAAGAGCGCTTTACAGCGCTTTCTGGCTGCTAGAGACATGCAGAAAGAGCAAGTGTGGCAGAATGTGTTCCAAAGCAGCTGGAGCTACCACGGGCTCCGGACAGGCTTATTTTCACTTGGAGAACACAGAAAACACACCAAGGTGCTGCTGCAAGCAAAGTTACAGGGGTCCCCCAGAGTGTTGCTTTTCTCGAGAAAAGAGCGCTTTACAGCGCTTTCTGGCTGCTAGAGACATGCAGAAAGAGCAAGTGTGGCAGAATGTGTTCCAAAGCAGCTGGAGCTACCACGGGCTCCGGACAGGCTTATTTTCACTTGGAGAACACAGAAAACACACCAAGGTGCTGCTGCAAGCAAAGTTACAGGGGTCCCCCAGAGTGTTGCTTTTCTCGAGAAAAGAGCGCTTTACAGCGCTTTCTGGCTGCTAGAGACATGCAGAAAGAGCAAGTGTGGCAGAATGTGTTCCAAAGCAGCTGGAGCTACCACGGGCTCCGGACAGGCTTATTTTCACTTGGAGAACACAGAAAACACACCAAGGTGCTGCTGCAAGCAAAGTTACAGGGGTCCCCCAGAGTGTTGCTTTTCTCGAGAAAAGAGCGCTTTACAGCGCTTTCTGGCTGCTAGAGACATGCAGAAAGAGCAAGTGTGGCAGAATGTGTTCCAAAGCAGCTGGAGCTACCACGGGCTCCGGACAGGCTTATTTTCACTTGGAGAACACAGAAAACACACCAAGGTGCTGCTGCAAGCAAAGTTACAGGGGTCCCCCAGAGTGTTGCTTTTCTCGAGAAAAGAGCGCTTTACAGCGCTTTCTGGCTGCTAGAGACATGCAGAAAGAGCAAGTGTGGCAGAATGTGTTCCAAAGCAGCTGGAGCTACCACGGGCTCCGGACAGGCTTATTTTCACTTGGAGAACACAGAAAACACACCAAGGTGCTGCTGCAAGCAAAGTTACAGGGGTCCCCCAGAGTGTTGCTTTTCTCGAGAAAAGAGCGCTTTACAGCGCTTTCTGGCTGCTAGAGACATGCAGAAAGAGCAAGTGTGGCAGAATGTGTTCCAAAGCAGCTGGAGCTACCACGGGCTCCGGACAGGCTTATTTTCACTTGGAGAACACAGAAAACACACCAAGGTGCTGCTGCAAGCAAAGTTACAGGGGTCCCCCAGAGTGTTGCTTTTCTCGAGAAAAGAGCGCTTTACAGCGCTTTCTGGCTGCTAGAGACATGCAGAAAGAGCAAGTGTGGCAGAATGTGTTCCAAAGCAGCTGGAGCTACCACGGGCTCCGGACAGGCTTATTTTCACTTGGAGAAC
This sequence comes from Vidua chalybeata, assembly GCF_026979565.1. Lineage (NCBI taxonomy): Eukaryota > Metazoa > Chordata > Aves > Passeriformes > Viduidae > Vidua > Vidua chalybeata. The sequence continues at coordinate 22,118 of NW_026530388.1, read as the reverse complement.
ACAGAAAACACACCAAGGTGCTGCTGCAAGCAAAGTTACAGGGGTCCCCCAGAGTGTTGCTTTTCTCGAGAAAAGAGCGCTTTACAGCGCTTTCTGGCTGCTAGAGACATGCAGAAAGAGCAAGTGTGGCAGAATGTGTTCCAAAGCAGCTGGAGCTACCACGGGCTCCGGACAGGCTTATTTTCACTTGGAGAACACAGAAAACACACCAAGGTGCTGCTGCAAGCAAAGTTACAGGGGTCCCCCAGAGTGTTGCTTTTCTCGAGAAAAGAGCGCTTTACAGCGCTTTCTGGCTGCTAGAGACATGCAGAAAGAGCAAGTGTGGCAGAATGTGTTCCAAAGCAGCTGGAGCTACCACGGGCTCCGGACAGGCTTATTTTCACTTGGAGAACACAGAAAACACACCAAGGTGCTGCTGCAAGCAAAGTTACAGGGGTCCCCCAGAGTGTTGCTTTTCTCGAGAAAAGAGCGCTTTACAGCGCTTTCTGGCTGCTAGAGACATGCAGAAAGAGCAAGTGTGGCAGAATGTGTTCCAAAGCAGCTGGAGCTACCACGGGCTCCGGACAGGCTTATTTTCACTTGGAGAACACAGAAAACACACCAAGGTGCTGCTGCAAGCAAAGTTACAGGGGTCCCCCAGAGTGTTGCTTTTCTCGAGAAAAGAGCGCTTTACAGCGCTTTCTGGCTGCTAGAGACATGCAGAAAGAGCAAGTGTGGCAGAATGTGTTCCAAAGCAGCTGGAGCTACCACGGGCTCCGGACAGGCTTATTTTCACTTGGAGAACACAGAAAACACACCAAGGTGCTGCTGCAAGCAAAGTTACAGGGGTCCCCCAGAGTGTTGCTTTTCTCGAGAAAAGAGCGCTTTACAGCGCTTTCTGGCTGCTAGAGACATGCAGAAAGAGCAAGTGTGGCAGAATGTGTTCCAAAGCAGCTGGAGCTACCACGGGCTCCGGACAGGCTTATTTTCACTTGGAGAACACAGAAAACACACCAAGGTGCTGCTGCAAGCAAAGTTACAGGGGTCCCCCAGAGTGTTGCTTTTCTCGAGAAAAGAGCGCTTTACAGCGCTTTCTGGCTGCTAGAGACATGCAGAAAGAGCAAGTGTGGCAGAATGTGTTCCAAAGCAGCTGGAGCTACCACGGGCTCCGGACAGGCTTATTTTCACTTGGAGAACACAGAAAACACACCAAGGTGCTGCTGCAAGCAAAGTTACAGGGGTCCCCCAGAGTGTTGCTTTTCTCGAGAAAAGAGCGCTTTACAGCGCTTTCTGGCTGCTAGAGACATGCAGAAAGAGCAAGTGTGGCAGAATGTGTTCCAAAGCAGCTGGAGCTACCACGGGCTCCGGACAGGCTTATTTTCACTTGGAGAACACAGAAAACACACCAAGGTGCTGCTGCAAGCAAAGTTACAGGGGTCCCCCAGAGTGTTGCTTTTCTCGAGAAAAGAGCGCTTTACAGCGCTTTCTGGCTGCTAGAGACATGCAGAAAGAGCAAGTGTGGCAGAATGTGTTCCAAAGCAGCTGGAGCTACCACGGGCTCCGGACAGGCTTATTTTCACTTGGAGAACACAGAAAACACACCAAGGTGCTGCTGCAAGCAAAGTTACAGGGGTCCCCCAGAGTGTTGCTTTTCTCGAGAAAAGAGCGCTTTACAGCGCTTTCTGGCTGCTAGAGACATGCAGAAAGAGCAAGTGTGGCAGAATGTGTTCCAAAGCAGCTGGAGCTACCACGGGCTCCGGACAGGCTTATTTTCACTTGGAGAACACAGAAAACACACCAAGGTGCTGCTGCAAGCAAAGTTACAGGGGTCCCCCAGAGTGTTGCTTTTCTCGAGAAAAGAGCGCTTTACAGCGCTTTCTGGCTGCTAGAGACATGCAGAAAGAGCAAGTGTGGCAGAATGTGTTCCAAAGCAGCTGGAGCTACCACGGGCTCCGGACAGGCTTATTTTCACTTGGAGAACACAGAAAACACACCAAGGTGCTGCTGCAAGCAAAGTTACAGGGGTCCCCCAGAGTGTTGCTTTTCTCGAGAAAAGAGCGCTTTACAGCGCTTTCTGGCTGCTAGAGACATGCAGAAAGAGCAAGTGTGGCAGAATGTGTTCCAAAGCAGCTGGAGCTACCACGGGCTCCGGACAGGCTTATTTTCACTTGGAGAACACAGAAAACACACCAAGGTGCTGCTGCAAGCAAAGTTACAGGGGTCCCCCAGAGTGTTGCTTTTCTCGAGAAAAGAGCGCTTTACAGCGCTTTCTGGCTGCTAGAGACATGCAGAAAGAGCAAGTGTGGCAGAATGTGTTCCAAAGCAGCTGGAGCTACCACGGGCTCCGGACAGGCTTATTTTCACTTGGAGAACACAGAAAACACACCAAGGTGCTGCTGCAAGCAAAGTTACAGGGGTCCCCCAGAGTGTTGCTTTTCTCGAGAAAAGAGCGCTTTACAGCGCTTTCTGGCTGCTAGAGACATGCAGAAAGAGCAAGTGTGGCAGAATGTGTTCCAAAGCAGCTGGAGCTACCACGGGCTCCGGACAGGCTTATTTTCACTTGGAGAACACAGAAAACACACCAAGGTGCTGCTGCAAGCAAAGTTACAGGGGTCCCCCAGAGTGTTGCTTTTCTCGAGAAAAGAGCGCTTTACAGCGCTTTCTGGCTGCTAGAGACATGCAGAAAGAGCAAGTGTGGCAGAATGTGTTCCAAAGCAGCTGGAGCTACCACGGGCTCCGGACAGGCTTATTTTCACTTGGAGAACACAGAAAACACACCAAGGTGCTGCTGCAAGCAAAGTTACAGGGGTCCCCCAGAGTGTTGCTTTTCTCGAGAAAAGAGCGCTTTACAGCGCTTTCTGGCTGCTAGAGACATGCAGAAAGAGCAAGTGTGGCAGAATGTGTTCCAAAGCAGCTGGAGCTACCACGGGCTCCGGACAGGCTTATTTTCACTTGGAGAACACAGAAAACACACCAAGGTGCTGCTGCAAGCAAAGTTACAGGGGTCCCCCAGAGTGTTGCTTTTCTCGAGAAAAGAGCGCTTTACAGCGCTTTCTGGCTGCTAGAGACATGCAGAAAGAGCAAGTGTGGCAGAATGTGTTCCAAAGCAGCTGGAGCTACCACGGGCTCCGGACAGGCTTATTTTCACTTGGAGAACACAGAAAACACACCAAGGTGCTGCTGCAAGCAAAGTTACAGGGGTCCCCCAGAGTGTTGCTTTTCTCGAGAAAAGAGCGCTTTACAGCGCTTTCTGGCTGCTAGAGACATGCAGAAAGAGCAAGTGTGGCAGAATGTGTTCCAAAGCAGCTGGAGCTACCACGGGCTCCGGACAGGCTTATTTTCACTTGGAGAACACAGAAAACACACCAAGGTGCTGCTGCAAGCAAAGTTACAGGGGTCCCCCAGAGTGTTGCTTTTCTCGAGAAAAGAGCGCTTTACAGCGCTTTCTGGCTGCTAGAGACATGCAGAAAGAGCAAGTGTGGCAGAATGTGTTCCAAAGCAGCTGGAGCTACCACGGGCTCCGGACAGGCTTATTTTCACTTGGAGAACACAGAAAACACACCAAGGTGCTGCTGCAAGCAAAGTTACAGGGGTCCCCAGAGTGTTGCTTTTCTCGAGAAAAGAGCGCTTTACAGCGCTTTCTGGCTGCTAGAGACATGCAGAAAGAGCAAGTGTGGCAGAATGTGTTCCAAAGCAGCTGGAGCTACCACGGGCTCCGGACAGGCTTATTTTCACTTGGAGAACACAGAAAACACACCAAGGTGCTGCTGCAAGCAAAGTTACAGGGGTCCCCCAGAGTGTTGCTTTTCTCGAGAAAAGAGCGCTTTACAGCGCTTTCTGGCTGCTAGAGACATGCAGAAAGAGCAAGTGTGGCAGAATGTGTTCCAAAGCAGCTGGAGCTACCACGGGCTCCGGACAGGCTTATTTTCACTTGGAGAACACAGAAAACACACCAAGGTGCTGCTGCAAGCAAAGTTACAGGGGTCCCCCAGAGTGTTGCTTTTCTCGAGAAAAGAGCGCTTTACAGCGCTTTCTGGCTGCTAGAGACATGCAGAAAGAGCAAGTGTGGCAGAATGTGTTCCAAAGCAGCTGGAGCTACCACGGGCTCCGGACAGGCTTATTTTCACTTGGAGAACACAGAAAACACACCAAGGTGCTGCTGCAAGCAAAGTTACAGGGGTCCCCCAGAGTGTTGCTTTTCTCGAGAAAAGAGCGCTTTACAGCGCTTTCTGGCTGCTAGAGACATGCAGAAAGAGCAAGTGTGGCAGAATGTGTTCCAAAGCAGCTGGAGCTACCACGGGCTCCGGACAGGCTTATTTTCACTTGGAGAACACAGAAAACACACCAAGGTGCTGCTGCAAGCAAAGTTACAGGGGTCCCCCAGAGTGTTGCTTTTCTCGAGAAAAGAGCGCTTTACAGCGCTTTCTGGCTGCTAGAGACATGCAGAAAGAGCAAGTGTGGCAGAATGTGTTCCAAAGCAGCTGGAGCTACCACGGGCTCCGGACAGGCTTATTTTCACTTGGAGAACACAGAAAACACACCAAGGTGCTGCTGCAAGCAAAGTTACAGGGGTCCCCCAGAGTGTTGCTTTTCTCGAGAAAAGAGCGCTTTACAGCGCTTTCTGGCTGCTAGAGACATGCAGAAAGAGCAAGTGTGGCAGAATGTGTTCCAAAGCAGCTGGAGCTACCACGGGCTCCGGACAGGCTTATTTTCACTTGGAGAACACAGAAAACACACCAAGGTGCTGCTGCAAGCAAAGTTACAGGGGTCCCCCAGAGTGTTGCTTTTCTCGAGAAAAGAGCGCTTTACAGCGCTTTCTGGCTGCTAGAGACATGCAGAAAGAGCAAGTGTGGCAGAATGTGTTCCAAAGCAGCTGGAGCTACCACGGGCTCCGGACAGGCTTATTTTCACTTGGAGAACACAGAAAACACACCAAGGTGCTGCTGCAAGCAAAGTTACAGGGGTCCCCCAGAGTGTTGCTTTTCTCGAGAAAAGAGCGCTTTACAGCGCTTTCTGGCTGCTAGAGACATGCAGAAAGAGCAAGTGTGGCAGAATGTGTTCCAAAGCAGCTGGAGCTACCACGGGCTCCGGACAGGCTTATTTTCACTTGGAGAACACAGAAAACACACCAAGGTGCTGCTGCAAGCAAAGTTACAGGGGTCCCCCAGAGTGTTGCTTTTCTCGAGAAAAGAGCGCTTTACAGCGCTTTCTGGCTGCTAGAGACATGCAGAAAGAGCAAGTGTGGCAGAATGTGTTCCAAAGCAGCTGGAGCTACCACGGGCTCCGGACAGGCTTATTTTCACTTGGAGAACACAGAAAACACACCAAGGTGCTGCTGCAAGCAAAGTTACAGGGGTCCCCCAGAGTGTTGCTTTTCTCGAGAAAAGAGCGCTTTACAGCGCTTTCTGGCTGCTAGAGACATGCAGAAAGAGCAAGTGTGGCAGAATGTGTTCCAAAGCAGCTGGAGCTACCACGGGCTCCGGACAGGCTTATTTTCACTTGGAGAACACAGAAAACACACCAAGGTGCTGCTGCAAGCAAAGTTACAGGGGTCCCCCAGAGTGTTGCTTTTCTCGAGAAAAGAGCGCTTTACAGCGCTTTCTGGCTGCTAGAGACATGCAGAAAGAGCAAGTGTGGCAGAATGTGTTCCAAAGCAGCTGGAGCTACCACGGGCTCCGGACAGGCTTATTTTCACTTGGAGAACACAGAAAACACACCAAGGTGCTGCTGCAAGCAAAGTTACAGGGGTCCCCCAGAGTGTTGCTTTTCTCGAGAAAAGAGCGCTTTACAGCGCTTTCTGGCTGCTAGAGACATGCAGAAAGAGCAAGTGTGGCAGAATGTGTTCCAAAGCAGCTGGAGCTACCACGGGCTCCGGACAGGCTTATTTTCACTTGGAGAACACAGAAAACACACCAAGGTGCTGCTGCAAGCAAAGTTACAGGGGTCCCCCAGAGTGTTGCTTTTCTCGAGAAAAGAGCGCTTTACAGCGCTTTCTGGCTGCTAGAGACATGCAGAAAGAGCAAGTGTGGCAGAATGTGTTCCAAAGCAGCTGGAGCTACCACGGGCTCCGGACAGGCTTATTTTCACTTGGAGAACACAGAAAACACACCAAGGTGCTGCTGCAAGCAAAGTTACAGGGGTCCCCCAGAGTGTTGCTTTTCTCGAGAAAAGAGCGCTTTACAGCGCTTTCTGGCTGCTAGAGACATGCAGAAAGAGCAAGTGTGGCAGAATGTGTTCCAAAGCAGCTGGAGCTACCACGGGCTCCGGACAGGCTTATTTTCACTTGGAGAACACAGAAAACACACCAAGGTGCTGCTGCAAGCAAAGTTACAGGGGTCCCCCAGAGTGTTGCTTTTCTCGAGAAAAGAGCGCTTTACAGCGCTTTCTGGCTGCTAGAGACATGCAGAAAGAGCAAGTGTGGCAGAATGTGTTCCAAAGCAGCTGGAGCTACCACGGGCTCCGGACAGGCTTATTTTCACTTGGAGAACACAGAAAACACACCAAGGTGCTGCTGCAAGCAAAGTTACAGGGGTCCCCCAGAGTGTTGCTTTTCTCGAGAAAAGAGCGCTTTACAGCGCTTTCTGGCTGCTAGAGACATGCAGAAAGAGCAAGTGTGGCAGAATGTGTTCCAAAGCAGCTGGAGCTACCACGGGCTCCGGACAGGCTTATTTTCACTTGGAGAACACAGAAAACACACCAAGGTGCTGCTGCAAGCAAAGTTACAGGGGTCCCCCAGAGTGTTGCTTTTCTCGAGAAAAGAGCGCTTTACAGCGCTTTCTGGCTGCTAGAGACATGCAGAAAGAGCAAGTGTGGCAGAATGTGTTCCAAAGCAGCTGGAGCTACCACGGGCTCCGGACAGGCTTATTTTCACTTGGAGAACACAGAAAACACACCAAGGTGCTGCTGCAAGCAAAGTTACAGGGGTCCCCCAGAGTGTTGCTTTTCTCGAGAAAAGAGCGCTTTACAGCGCTTTCTGGCTGCTAGAGACATGCAGAAAGAGCAAGTGTGGCAGAATGTGTTCCAAAGCAGCTGGAGCTACCACGGGCTCCGGACAGGCTTATTTTCACTTGGAGAACACAGAAAACACACCAAGGTGCTGCTGCAAGCAAAGTTACAGGGGTCCCCCAGAGTGTTGCTTTTCTCGAGAAAAGAGCGCTTTACAGCGCTTTCTGGCTGCTAGAGACATGCAGAAAGAGCAAGTGTGGCAGAATGTGTTCCAAAGCAGCTGGAGCTACCACGGGCTCCGGACAGGCTTATTTTCACTTGGAGAACACAGAAAACACACCAAGGTGCTGCTGCAAGCAAAGTTACAGGGGTCCCCCAGAGTGTTGCTTTTCTCGAGAAAAGAGCGCTTTACAGCGCTTTCTGGCTGCTAGAGACATGCAGAAAGAGCAAGTGTGGCAGAATGTGTTCCAAAGCAGCTGGAGCTACCACGGGCTCCGGACAGGCTTATTTTCACTTGGAGAACACAGAAAACACACCAAGGTGCTGCTGCAAGCAAAGTTACAGGGGTCCCCCAGAGTGTTGCTTTTCTCGAGAAAAGAGCGCTTTACAGCGCTTTCTGGCTGCTAGAGACATGCAGAAAGAGCAAGTGTGGCAGAATGTGTTCCAAAGCAGCTGGAGCTACCACGGGCTCCGGACAGGCTTATTTTCACTTGGAGAACACAGAAAACACACCAAGGTGCTGCTGCAAGCAAAGTTACAGGGGTCCCCCAGAGTGTTGCTTTTCTCGAGAAAAGAGCGCTTTACAGCGCTTTCTGGCTGCTAGAGACATGCAGAAAGAGCAAGTGTGGCAGAATGTGTTCCAAAGCAGCTGGAGCTACCACGGGCTCCGGACAGGCTTATTTTCACTTGGAGAACACAGAAAACACACCAAGGTGCTGCTGCAAGCAAAGTTACAGGGGTCCCCCAGAGTGTTGCTTTTCTCGAGAAAAGAGCGCTTTACAGCGCTTTCTGGCTGCTAGAGACATGCAGAAAGAGCAAGTGTGGCAGAATGTGTTCCAAAGCAGCTGGAGCTACCACGGGCTCCGGACAGGCTTATTTTCACTTGGAGAACACAGAAAACACACCAAGGTGCTGCTGCAAGCAAAGTTACAGGGGTCCCCCAGAGTGTTGCTTTTCTCGAGAAAAGAGCGCTTTACAGCGCTTTCTGGCTGCTAGAGACATGCAGAAAGAGCAAGTGTGGCAGAATGTGTTCCAAAGCAGCTGGAGCTACCACGGGCTCCGGACAGGCTTATTTTCACTTGGAGAACACAGAAAACACACCAAGGTGCTGCTGCAAGCAAAGTTACAGGGGTCCCCCAGAGTGTTGCTTTTCTCGAGAAAAGAGCGCTTTACAGCGCTTTCTGGCTGCTAGAGACATGCAGAAAGAGCAAGTGTGGCAGAATGTGTTCCAAAGCAGCTGGAGCTACCACGGGCTCCGGACAGGCTTATTTTCACTTGGAGAACACAGAAAACACACCAAGGTGCTGCTGCAAGCAAAGTTACAGGGGTCCCCCAGAGTGTTGCTTTTCTCGAGAAAAGAGCGCTTTACAGCGCTTTCTGGCTGCTAGAGACATGCAGAAAGAGCAAGTGTGGCAGAATGTGTTCCAAAGCAGCTGGAGCTACCACGGGCTCCGGACAGGCTTATTTTCACTTGGAGAACACAGAAAACACACCAAGGTGCTGCTGCAAGCAAAGTTACAGGGGTCCCCCAGAGTGTTGCTTTTCTCGAGAAAAGAGCGCTTTACAGCGCTTTCTGGCTGCTAGAGACATGCAGAAAGAGCAAGTGTGGCAGAATGTGTTCCAAAGCAGCTGGAGCTACCACGGGCTCCGGACAGGCTTATTTTCACTTGGAGAACACAGAAAACACACCAAGGTGCTGCTGCAAGCAAAGTTACAGGGGTCCCCCAGAGTGTTGCTTTTCTCGAGAAAAGAGCGCTTTACAGCGCTTTCTGGCTGCTAGAGACATGCAGAAAGAGCAAGTGTGGCAGAATGTGTTCCAAAGCAGCTGGAGCTACCACGGGCTCCGGACAGGCTTATTTTCACTTGGAGAACACAGAAAACACACCAAGGTGCTGCTGCAAGCAAAGTTACAGGGGTCCCCCAGAGTGTTGCTTTTCTCGAGAAAAGAGCGCTTTACAGCGCTTTCTGGCTGCTAGAGACATGCAGAAAGAGCAAGTGTGGCAGAATGTGTTCCAAAGCAGCTGGAGCTACCACGGGCTCCGGACAGGCTTATTTTCACTTGGAGAACACAGAAAACACACCAAGGTGCTGCTGCAAGCAAAGTTACAGGGGTCCCCCAGAGTGTTGCTTTTCTCGAGAAAAGAGCGCTTTACAGCGCTTTCTGGCTGCTAGAGACATGCAGAAAGAGCAAGTGTGGCAGAATGTGTTCCAAAGCAGCTGGAGCTACCACGGGCTCCGGACAGGCTTATTTTCACTTGGAGAACACAGAAAACACACCAAGGTGCTGCTGCAAGCAAAGTTACAGGGGTCCCCCAGAGTGTTGCTTTTCTCGAGAAAAGAGCGCTTTACAGCGCTTTCTGGCTGCTAGAGACATGCAGAAAGAGCAAGTGTGGCAGAATGTGTTCCAAAGCAGCTGGAGCTACCACGGGCTCCGGACAGGCTTATTTTCACTTGGAGAACACAGAAAACACACCAAGGTGCTGCTGCAAGCAAAGTTACAGGGGTCCCCCAGAGTGTTGCTTTTCTCGAGAAAAGAGCGCTTTACAGCGCTTTCTGGCTGCTAGAGACATGCAGAAAGAGCAAGTGTGGCAGAATGTGTTCCAAAGCAGCTGGAGCTACCACGGGCTCCGGACAGGCTTATTTTCACTTGGAGAACACAGAAAACACACCAAGGTGCTGCTGCAAGCAAAGTTACAGGGGTCCCCCAGAGTGTTGCTTTTCTCGAGAAAAGAGCGCTTTACAGCGCTTTCTGGCTGCTAGAGACATGCAGAAAGAGCAAGTGTGGCAGAATGTGTTCCAAAGCAGCTGGAGCTACCACGGGCTCCGGACAGGCTTATTTTCACTTGGAGAACACAGAAAACACACCAAGGTGCTGCTGCAAGCAAAGTTACAGGGGTCCCCCAGAGTGTTGCTTTTCTCGAGAAAAGAGCGCTTTACAGCGCTTTCTGGCTGCTAGAGACATGCAGAAAGAGCAAGTGTGGCAGAATGTGTTCCAAAGCAGCTGGAGCTACCACGGGCTCCGGACAGGCTTATTTTCACTTGGAGAACACAGAAAACACACCAAGGTGCTGCTGCAAGCAAAGTTACAGGGGTCCCCCAGAGTGTTGCTTTTCTCGAGAAAAGAGCGCTTTACAGCGCTTTCTGGCTGCTAGAGACATGCAGAAAGAGCAAGTGTGGCAGAATGTGTTCCAAAGCAGCTGGAGCTACCACGGGCTCCGGACAGGCTTATTTTCACTTGGAGAACACAGAAAACACACCAAGGTGCTGCTGCAAGCAAAGTTACAGGGGTCCCCCAGAGTGTTGCTTTTCTCGAGAAAAGAGCGCTTTACAGCGCTTTCTGGCTGCTAGAGACATGCAGAAAGAGCAAGTGTGGCAGAATGTGTTCCAAAGCAGCTGGAGCTACCACGGGCTCCGGACAGGCTTATTTTCACTTGGAGAACACAGAAAACACACCAAGGTGCTGCTGCAAGCAAAGTTACAGGGGTCCCCCAGAGTGTTGCTTTTCTCGAGAAAAGAGCGCTTTACAGCGCTTTCTGGCTGCTAGAGACATGCAGAAAGAGCAAGTGTGGCAGAATGTGTTCCAAAGCAGCTGGAGCTACCACGGGCTCCGGACAGGCTTATTTTCACTTGGAGAACACAGAAAACACACCAAGGTGCTGCTGCAAGCAAAGTTACAGGGGTCCCCCAGAGTGTTGCTTTTCTCGAGAAAAGAGCGCTTTACAGCGCTTTCTGGCTGCTAGAGACATGCAGAAAGAGCAAGTGTGGCAGAATGTGTTCCAAAGCAGCTGGAGCTACCACGGGCTCCGGACAGGCTTATTTTCACTTGGAGAACACAGAAAACACACCAAGGTGCTGCTGCAAGCAAAGTTACAGGGGTCCCCCAGAGTGTTGCTTTTCTCGAGAAAAGAGCGCTTTACAGCGCTTTCTGGCTGCTAGAGACATGCAGAAAGAGCAAGTGTGGCAGAATGTGTTCCAAAGCAGCTGGAGCTACCACGGGCTCCGGACAGGCTTATTTTCACTTGGAGAACACAGAAAACACACCAAGGTGCTGCTGCAAGCAAAGTTACAGGGGTCCCCCAGAGTGTTGCTTTTCTCGAGAAAAGAGCGCTTTACAGCGCTTTCTGGCTGCTAGAGACATGCAGAAAGAGCAAGTGTGGCAGAATGTGTTCCAAAGCAGCTGGAGCTACCACGGGCTCCGGACAGGCTTATTTTCACTTGGAGAACACAGAAAACACACCAAGGTGCTGCTGCAAGCAAAGTTACAGGGGTCCCCCAGAGTGTTGCTTTTCTCGAGAAAAGAGCGCTTTACAGCGCTTTCTGGCTGCTAGAGACATGCAGAAAGAGCAAGTGTGGCAGAATGTGTTCCAAAGCAGCTGGAGCTACCACGGGCTCCGGACAGGCTTATTTTCACTTGGAGAACACAGAAAACACACCAAGGTGCTGCTGCAAGCAAAGTTACAGGGGTCCCCCAGAGTGTTGCTTTTCTCGAGAAAAGAGCGCTTTACAGCGCTTTCTGGCTGCTAGAGACATGCAGAAAGAGCAAGTGTGGCAGAATGTGTTCCAAAGCAGCTGGAGCTACCACGGGCTCCGGACAGGCTTATTTTCACTTGGAGAACACAGAAAACACACCAAGGTGCTGCTGCAAGCAAAGTTACAGGGGTCCCCCAGAGTGTTGCTTTTCTCGAGAAAAGAGCGCTTTACAGCGCTTTCTGGCTGCTAGAGACATGCAGAAAGAGCAAGTGTGGCAGAATGTGTTCCAAAGCAGCTGGAGCTACCACGGGCTCCGGACAGGCTTATTTTCACTTGGAGAACACAGAAAACACACCAAGGTGCTGCTGCAAGCAAAGTTACAGGGGTCCCCCAGAGTGTTGCTTTTCTCGAGAAAAGAGCGCTTTACAGCGCTTTCTGGCTGCTAGAGACATGCAGAAAGAGCAAGTGTGGCAGAATGTGTTCCAAAGCAGCTGGAGCTACCACGGGCTCCGGACAGGCTTATTTTCACTTGGAGAACACAGAAAACACACCAAGGTGCTGCTGCAAGCAAAGTTACAGGGGTCCCCCAGAGTGTTGCTTTTCTCGAGAAAAGAGCGCTTTACAGCGCTTTCTGGCTGCTAGAGACATGCAGAAAGAGCAAGTGTGGCAGAATGTGTTCCAAAGCAGCTGGAGCTACCACGGGCTCCGGACAGGCTTATTTTCACTTGGAGAACACAGAAAACACACCAAGGTGCTGCTGCAAGCAAAGTTACAGGGGTCCCCCAGAGTGTTGCTTTTCTCGAGAAAAGAGCGCTTTACAGCGCTTTCTGGCTGCTAGAGACATGCAGAAAGAGCAAGTGTGGCAGAATGTGTTCCAAAGCAGCTGGAGCTACCACGGGCTCCGGACAGGCTTATTTTCACTTGGAGAACACAGAAAACACACCAAGGTGCTGCTGCAAGCAAAGTTACAGGGGTCCCCCAGAGTGTTGCTTTTCTCGAGAAAAGAGCGCTTTACAGCGCTTTCTGGCTGCTAGAGACATGCAGAAAGAGCAAGTGTGGCAGAATGTGTTCCAAAGCAGCTGGAGCTACCACGGGCTCCGGACAGGCTTATTTTCACTTGGAGAACACAGAAAACACACCAAGGTGCTGCTGCAAGCAAAGTTACAGGGGTCCCCCAGAGTGTTGCTTTTCTCGAGAAAAGAGCGCTTTACAGCGCTTTCTGGCTGCTAGAGACATGCAGAAAGAGCAAGTGTGGCAGAATGTGTTCCAAAGCAGCTGGAGCTACCACGGGCTCCGGACAGGCTTATTTTCACTTGGAGAACACAGAAAACACACCAAGGTGCTGCTGCAAGCAAAGTTACAGGGGTCCCCCAGAGTGTTGCTTTTCTCGAGAAAAGAGCGCTTTACAGCGCTTTCTGGCTGCTAGAGACATGCAGAAAGAGCAAGTGTGGCAGAATGTGTTCCAAAGCAGCTGGAGCTACCACGGGCTCCGGACAGGCTTATTTTCACTTGGAGAACACAGAAAACACACCAAGGTGCTGCTGCAAGCAAAGTTACAGGGGTCCCCCAGAGTGTTGCTTTTCTCGAGAAAAGAGCGCTTTACAGCGCTTTCTGGCTGCTAGAGACATGCAGAAAGAGCAAGTGTGGCAGAATGTGTTCCAAAGCAGCTGGAGCTACCACGGGCTCCGGACAGGCTTATTTTCACTTGGAGAACACAGAAAACACACCAAGGTGCTGCTGCAAGCAAAGTTACAGGGGTCCCCCAGAGTGTTGCTTTTCTCGAGAAAAGAGCGCTTTACAGCGCTTTCTGGCTGCTAGAGACATGCAGAAAGAGCAAGTGTGGCAGAATGTGTTCCAAAGCAGCTGGAGCTACCACGGGCTCCGGACAGGCTTATTTTCACTTGGAGAACACAGAAAACACACCAAGGTGCTGCTGCAAGCAAAGTTACAGGGGTCCCCCAGAGTGTTGCTTTTCTCGAGAAAAGAGCGCTTTACAGCGCTTTCTGGCTGCTAGAGACATGCAGAAAGAGCAAGTGTGGCAGAATGTGTTCCAAAGCAGCTGGAGCTACCACGGGCTCCGGACAGGCTTATTTTCACTTGGAGAACACAGAAAACACACCAAGGTGCTGCTGCAAGCAAAGTTACAGGGGTCCCCCAGAGTGTTGCTTTTCTCGAGAAAAGAGCGCTTTACAGCGCTTTCTGGCTGCTAGAGACATGCAGAAAGAGCAAGTGTGGCAGAATGTGTTCCAAAGCAGCTGGAGCTACCACGGGCTCCGGACAGGCTTATTTTCACTTGGAGAACACAGAAAACACACCAAGGTGCTGCTGCAAGCAAAGTTACAGGGGTCCCCCAGAGTGTTGCTTTTCTCGAGAAAAGAGCGCTTTACAGCGCTTTCTGGCTGCTAGAGACATGCAGAAAGAGCAAGTGTGGCAGAATGTGTTCCAAAGCAGCTGGAGCTACCACGGGCTCCGGACAGGCTTATTTTCACTTGGAGAACACAGAAAACACACCAAGGTGCTGCTGCAAGCAAAGTTACAGGGGTCCCCCAGAGTGTTGCTTTTCTCGAGAAAAGAGCGCTTTACAGCGCTTTCTGGCTGCTAGAGACATGCAGAAAGAGCAAGTGTGGCAGAATGTGTTCCAAAGCAGCTGGAGCTACCACGGGCTCCGGACAGGCTTATTTTCACTTGGAGAACACAGAAAACACACCAAGGTGCTGCTGCAAGCAAAGTTACAGGGGTCCCCCAGAGTGTTGCTTTTCTCGAGAAAAGAGCGCTTTACAGCGCTTTCTGGCTGCTAGAGACATGCAGAAAGAGCAAGTGTGGCAGAATGTGTTCCAAAGCAGCTGGAGCTACCACGGGCTCCGGACAGGCTTATTTTCACTTGGAGAACACAGAAAACACACCAAGGTGCTGCTGCAAGCAAAGTTACAGGGGTCCCCCAGAGTGTTGCTTTTCTCGAGAAAAGAGCGCTTTACAGCGCTTTCTGGCTGCTAGAGACATGCAGAAAGAGCAAGTGTGGCAGAATGTGTTCCAAAGCAGCTGGAGCTACCACGGGCTCCGGACAGGCTTATTTTCACTTGGAGAACACAGAAAACACACCAAGGTGCTGCTGCAAGCAAAGTTACAGGGGTCCCCCAGAGTGTTGCTTTTCTCGAGAAAAGAGCGCTTTACAGCGCTTTCTGGCTGCTAGAGACATGCAGAAAGAGCAAGTGTGGCAGAATGTGTTCCAAAGCAGCTGGAGCTACCACGGGCTCCGGACAGGCTTATTTTCACTTGGAGAACACAGAAAACACACCAAGGTGCTGCTGCAAGCAAAGTTACAGGGGTCCCCCAGAGTGTTGCTTTTCTCGAGAAAAGAGCGCTTTACAGCGCTTTCTGGCTGCTAGAGACATGCAGAAAGAGCAAGTGTGGCAGAATGTGTTCCAAAGCAGCTGGAGCTACCACGGGCTCCGGACAGGCTTATTTTCACTTGGAGAACACAGAAAACACACCAAGGTGCTGCTGCAAGCAAAGTTACAGGGGTCCCCCAGAGTGTTGCTTTTCTCGAGAAAAGAGCGCTTTACAGCGCTTTCTGGCTGCTAGAGACATGCAGAAAGAGCAAGTGTGGCAGAATGTGTTCCAAAGCAGCTGGAGCTACCACGGGCTCCGGACAGGCTTATTTTCACTTGGAGAACACAGAAAACACACCAAGGTGCTGCTGCAAGCAAAGTTACAGGGGTCCCCCAGAGTGTTGCTTTTCTCGAGAAAAGAGCGCTTTACAGCGCTTTCTGGCTGCTAGAGACATGCAGAAAGAGCAAGTGTGGCAGAATGTGTTCCAAAGCAGCTGGAGCTACCACGGGCTCCGGACAGGCTTATTTTCACTTGGAGAACACAGAAAACACACCAAGGTGCTGCTGCAAGCAAAGTTACAGGGGTCCCCCAGAGTGTTGCTTTTCTCGAGAAAAGAGCGCTTTACAGCGCTTTCTGGCTGCTAGAGACATGCAGAAAGAGCAAGTGTGGCAGAATGTGTTCCAAAGCAGCTGGAGCTACCACGGGCTCCGGACAGGCTTATTTTCACTTGGAGAACACAGAAAACACACCAAGGTGCTGCTGCAAGCAAAGTTACAGGGGTCCCCCAGAGTGTTGCTTTTCTCGAGAAAAGAGCGCTTTACAGCGCTTTCTGGCTGCTAGAGACATGCAGAAAGAGCAAGTGTGGCAGAATGTGTTCCAAAGCAGCTGGAGCTACCACGGGCTCCGGACAGGCTTATTTTCACTTGGAGAACACAGAAAACACACCAAGGTGCTGCTGCAAGCAAAGTTACAGGGGTCCCCCAGAGTGTTGCTTTTCTCGAGAAAAGAGCGCTTTACAGCGCTTTCTGGCTGCTAGAGACATGCAGAAAGAGCAAGTGTGGCAGAATGTGTTCCAAAGCAGCTGGAGCTACCACGGGCTCCGGACAGGCTTATTTTCACTTGGAGAACACAGAAAACACACCAAGGTGCTGCTGCAAGCAAAGTTACAGGGGTCCCCCAGAGTGTTGCTTTTCTCGAGAAAAGAGCGCTTTACAGCGCTTTCTGGCTGCTAGAGACATGCAGAAAGAGCAAGTGTGGCAGAATGTGTTCCAAAGCAGCTGGAGCTACCACGGGCTCCGGACAGGCTTATTTTCACTTGGAGAACACAGAAAACACCAAGGTGCTGCTGCAAGCAAAGTTACAGGGGTCCCCCAGAGTGTTGCTTTTCTCGAGAAAAGAGCGCTTTACAGCGCTTTCTGGCTGCTAGAGACATGCAGAAAGAGCAAGTGTGGCAGAATGTGTTCCAAAGCAGCTGGAGCTACCACGGGCTCCGGACAGGCTTATTTTCACTTGGAGAACACAGAAAACACACCAAGGTGCTGCTGCAAGCAAAGTTACAGGGGTCCCCCAGAGTGTTGCTTTTCTCGAGAAAAGAGCGCTTTACAGCGCTTTCTGGCTGCTAGAGACATGCAGAAAGAGCAAGTGTGGCAGAATGTGTTCCAAAGCAGCTGGAGCTACCACGGGCTCCGGACAGGCTTATTTTCACTTGGAGAACACAGAAAACACACCAAGGTGCTGCTGCAAGCAAAGTTACAGGGGTCCCCCAGAGTGTTGCTTTTCTCGAGAAAAGAGCGCTTTACAGCGCTTTCTGGCTGCTAGAGACATGCAGAAAGAGCAAGTGTGGCAGAATGTGTTCCAAAGCAGCTGGAGCTACCACGGGCTCCGGACAGGCTTATTTTCACTTGGAGAACACAGAAAACACACCAAGGTGCTGCTGCAAGCAAAGTTACAGGGGTCCCCCAGAGTGTTGCTTTTCTCGAGAAAAGAGCGCTTTACAGCGCTTTCTGGCTGCTAGAGACATGCAGAAAGAGCAAGTGTGGCAGAATGTGTTCCAAAGCAGCTGGAGCTACCACGGGCTCCGGACAGGCTTATTTTCACTTGGAGAACACAGAAAACACACCAAGGTGCTGCTGCAAGCAAAGTTACAGGGGTCCCCCAGAGTGTTGCTTTTCTCGAGAAAAGAGCGCTTTACAGCGCTTTCTGGCTGCTAGAGACATGCAGAAAGAGCAAGTGTGGCAGAATGTGTTCCAAAGCAGCTGGAGCTACCACGGGCTCCGGACAGGCTTATTTTCACTTGGAGAACACAGAAAACACACCAAGGTGCTGCTGCAAGCAAAGTTACAGGGGTCCCCCAGAGTGTTGCTTTTCTCGAGAAAAGAGCGCTTTACAGCGCTTTCTGGCTGCTAGAGACATGCAGAAAGAGCAAGTGTGGCAGAATGTGTTCCAAAGCAGCTGGAGCTACCACGGGCTCCGGACAGGCTTATTTTCACTTGGAGAACACAGAAAACACACCAAGGTGCTGCTGCAAGCAAAGTTACAGGGGTCCCCCAGAGTGTTGCTTTTCTCGAGAAAAGAGCGCTTTACAGCGCTTTCTGGCTGCTAGAGACATGCAGAAAGAGCAAGTGTGGCAGAATGTGTTCCAAAGCAGCTGGAGCTACCACGGGCTCCGGACAGGCTTATTTTCACTTGGAGAACACAGAAAACACACCAAGGTGCTGCTGCAAGCAAAGTTACAGGGGTCCCCCAGAGTGTTGCTTTTCTCGAGAAAAGAGCGCTTTACAGCGCTTTCTGGCTGCTAGAGACATGCAGAAAGAGCAAGTGTGGCAGAATGTGTTCCAAAGCAGCTGGAGCTACCACGGGCTCCGGACAGGCTTATTTTCACTTGGAGAACACAGAAAACACACCAAGGTGCTGCTGCAAGCAAAGTTACAGGGGTCCCCCAGAGTGTTGCTTTTCTCGAGAAAAGAGCGCTTTACAGCGCTTTCTGGCTGCTAGAGACATGCAGAAAGAGCAAGTGTGGCAGAATGTGTTCCAAAGCAGCTGGAGCTACCACGGGCTCCGGACAGGCTTATTTTCACTTGGAGAACACAGAAAACACACCAAGGTGCTGCTGCAAGCAAAGTTACAGGGGTCCCCCAGAGTGTTGCTTTTCTCGAGAAAAGAGCGCTTTACAGCGCTTTCTGGCTGCTAGAGACATGCAGAAAGAGCAAGTGTGGCAGAATGTGTTCCAAAGCAGCTGGAGCTACCACGGGCTCCGGACAGGCTTATTTTCACTTGGAGAACACAGAAAACACCAAGGTGCTGCTGCAAGCAAAGTTACAGGGGTCCCCCAGAGTGTTGCTTTTCTCGAGAAAAGAGCGCTTTACAGCGCTTTCTGGCTGCTAGAGACATGCAGAAAGAGCAAGTGTGGCAGAATGTGTTCCAAAGCAGCTGGAGCTACCACGGGCTCCGGACAGGCTTATTTTCACTTGGAGAACACAGAAAACACACCAAGGTGCTGCTGCAAGCAAAGTTACAGGGGTCCCCCAGAGTGTTGCTTTTCTCGAGAAAAGAGCGCTTTACAGCGCTTTCTGGCTGCTAGAGACATGCAGAAAGAGCAAGTGTGGCAGAATGTGTTCCAAAGCAGCTGGAGCTACCACGGGCTCCGGACAGGCTTATTTTCACTTGGAGAACACAGAAAACACACCAAGGTGCTGCTGCAAGCAAAGTTACAGGGGTCCCCCAGAGTGTTGCTTTTCTCGAGAAAAGAGCGCTTTACAGCGCTTTCTGGCTGCTAGAGACATGCAGAAAGAGCAAGTGTGGCAGAATGTGTTCCAAAGCAGCTGGAGCTACCACGGGCTCCGGACAGGCTTATTTTCACTTGGAGAACACAGAAAACACACCAAGGTGCTGCTGCAAGCAAAGTTACAGGGGTCCCCCAGAGTGTTGCTTTTCTCGAGAAAAGAGCGCTTTACAGCGCTTTCTGGCTGCTAGAGACATGCAGAAAGAGCAAGTGTGGCAGAATGTGTTCCAAAGCAGCTGGAGCTACCACGGGCTCCGGACAGGCTTATTTTCACTTGGAGAACACAGAAAACACACCAAGGTGCTGCTGCAAGCAAAGTTACAGGGGTCCCCCAGAGTGTTGCTTTTCTCGAGAAAAGAGCGCTTTACAGCGCTTTCTGGCTGCTAGAGACATGCAGAAAGAGCAAGTGTGGCAGAATGTGTTCCAAAGCAGCTGGAGCTACCACGGGCTCCGGACAGGCTTATTTTCACTTGGAGAACACAGAAAACACACCAAGGTGCTGCTGCAAGCAAAGTTACAGGGGTCCCCCAGAGTGTTGCTTTTCTCGAGAAAAGAGCGCTTTACAGCGCTTTCTGGCTGCTAGAGACATGCAGAAAGAGCAAGTGTGGCAGAATGTGTTCCAAAGCAGCTGGAGCTACCACGGGCTCCGGACAGGCTTATTTTCACTTGGAGAACACAGAAAACACACCAAGGTGCTGCTGCAAGCAAAGTTACAGGGGTCCCCCAGAGTGTTGCTTTTCTCGAGAAAAGAGCGCTTTACAGCGCTTTCTGGCTGCTAGAGACATGCAGAAAGAGCAAGTGTGGCAGAATGTGTTCCAAAGCAGCTGGAGCTACCACGGGCTCCGGACAGGCTTATTTTCACTTGGAGAACACAGAAAACACACCAAGGTGCTGCTGCAAGCAAAGTTTACAGGGGTCCCCCAGAGTGTTTGCTTTTCTCGAGAAAAGAGCGCTTTACAGCGCTTTCTGGCTGCTAGAGACATGCAGAAAGAGCAAGTGTGGCAGAATGTGTTCCAAAGCAGCTGGAGCTACCACGGGCTCCGGACAGGCTTATTTTCACTTGGAGAACACAGAAAACACACCAAGGTGCTGCTGCAAGCAAAGTTACAGGGGTCCCCCAGAGTGTTGCTTTTTCTCGAGAAAAGAGCGCTTTACAGCGCTTTCTGGCTGCTAGAGACATGCAGAAAGAGCAAGTGTGGCAGAATGTGTTCCAAGCAGCTGGAGCTACCACGGGCTCCGGACAGGCTTATTTTCACTTGGAGAACACAGAAAACACACCAAGGTGCTGCTGCAAGCAAAGTTACAGGGGTCCCCCAGAGTGTTGCTTTTCTCGAGAAAAGAGCGCTTTACAGCGCTTTCTGGCTGCTAGAGACATGCAGAAAGAGCAAGTGTGGCAGAATGTGTTCCAAAGCAGCTGGAGCTACACGGGCTCCGGACAGGCTTATTTTCACTTGGAGAACACAGAAAACACACCAAGTGCTGCTGCAAGCAAAGTTACAGGGGTCCCCCAGAGTGTTGCTTTTCTCGAGAAAAGAGCGCTTTACAGCGCTTTCTGGCTGCTAGAGACATGCAGAAAGAGCAAGTGTGGCAGAATGTGTTCCAAAGCAGCTGGAGCTACCACGGGCTCCGGACAGGCTTATTTTCACTTGGAGAACACAGAAAACACACCAAGGTGCTGCTGCAAGCAAAGTTACAGGGGTCCCCCAGAGTGTTGCTTTTCTCGAGAAAAGAGCGCTTTACAGCGCTTTCTGGCTGCTAGAGACATGCAGAAAGAGCAAGTGTGGCAGAATGTGTTCCAAAGCAGCTGGAGCTACCACGGGCTCCGGACAGGCTTATTTTCACTTGGAGAACACAGAAAACACACCAAGGTGCTGCTGCAAGCAAAGTTACAGGGGTCCCCCAGAGTGTTGCTTTTCTCGAGAAAAGAGCGCTTTACAGCGCTTTCTGGCTGCTAGAGACATGCAGAAAGAGCAAGTGTGGCAGAATGTGTTCCAAAGCAGCTGGAGCTACACGGGCTCCGGACAGGCTTATTTTCACTTGGAGAACACAGAAAACACACCAAGGTGCTGCTGCAAGCAAAGTTACAGGGGTCCCCCAGAGTGTTGCTTTTCTCAGAGAAAAGAGCGCTTTACAGCGCTTTCTGGCTGCTAGAGACATGCAGAAAGAGCAAGTGTGGCAGAATGTGTTCCAAAGCAGCTGGAGCTACCACGGGCTCCGGACAGGCTTATTTTCACTTGGAGAACACAGAAAACACACCAAGGTGCTGCTGCAAGCAAAGTTACAGGGGTCCCCCAGAGTGTTGCTTTTCTCGAGAAAAGAGCGCTTTACAGCGCTTTCTGGCTGCTAGAGACATGCAGAAAGAGCAAGTGTGGCAGAATGTGTTCCAAAGCAGCTGGAGCTACCACGGGCTCCGGACAGGCTTATTTTCACTTGGAGAACACAGAAAACACACCAAGGTGCTGCTGCAAGCAAAGTTACAGGGGTCCCCCAGAGTGTTGCTTTTCTCGAGAAAAGAGCGCTTTACAGCGCTTTCTGGCTGCTAGAGACATGCAGAAAGAGCAAGTGTGGCAGAATGTGTTCCAAGCAGCTGGAGCTACCACGGGCTCCGGACAGGCTTATTTTCACTTGGAGAACACAGAAAACACACCAAGGTGCTGCTGCAAGCAAAGTTACAGGGGTCCCCCAGAGTGTTGCTTTTCTCGAGAAAAGAGCGCTTTACAGCGCTTTCTGGCTGCTAGAGACATGCAGAAAGAGCAAGTGTGGCAGAATGTGTTCCAAAGCAGCTGGAGCTACCACGGGCTCCGGACAGGCTTATTTTCACTTGGAGAACACAGAAACACACCAAGGTGCTGCTGCAAGCAAAGTTACAGGGGTCCCCCAGAGTGTTGCTTTTCTCGAGAAAAGAGCGCTTTACAGCGCTTTCTGGCTGCTAGAGACATGCAGAAAGAGCAAGTGTGGCAGAATGTGTTCCAAAGCAGCTGGAGCTACCACGGGCTCCGGACAGGCTTATTTTCACTTGGAGAACACAGAAACACACCAAGGTGCTGCTGCAAGCAAAGTTACAGGGGTCCCCCAGAGTGTTGCTTTTCTCGAGAAAAGAGCGCTTTAAGACAGCGCTTTCTGGCTGCTAGAGACATGCAGAAAGAGCAAGTGTGGCAGAATGTGTTCCAAAAGCAGCTGGAGCTTACCACGGGCTCCGGACGAGCTTATTTTCACGCTTGGAGAACACAGAAAACACACCAAGGTGCTGCTGCAAGCAAAGTTACAGGGGTCCCCCAGAGTGTTGCTTTTCTCGAGAAAAGAGCGCTTTACAGCGCTTTCTGGCTGCTAGAGACATGCAGAAAGAGCAAGTGTGGCAGAATGTGTTCCAAAGCAGCTGGAGCTACCACGGGCT
>NW_026530387.1:0-35955 GCF_026979565.1 Vidua chalybeata | reverse complement strand
AAACCCAAACCCCAACCCCGTACCATGAGCTCGCGTCACGCCCGGCATCATGAAGGCAAAACCTCGAACCCCAAACTCGCCCCAAAACCACCCCAAACCCGGCCCAAACCCCAAACCCTGAACCCCCAAAGCGTCCCAAAATCCCCAAAATCCAAACCCGAACCCCAAAACCCAAACCGCCCAATCCTAAACCCAAATCCCAAACCCCGATCCCAAATCTCAAATTCCAATCCCAAATCCCAATCCCAATCCCGATCCAAAATCCCAAACCCCAAATCCCAATCCCAAATCCAAATCCCAAACCCCCAATCCCAATCCCAATCCCGATCCCAATCCCGATCCCGTACCATGTGCACGCGGTACAGGATGCTGATCCCAAATCCCAAATCCCAAATCCCAAATCCCAAATCCCGATCCCAAATCCCAAATCCCAAATCCCAATTCCCGATCACAATCCCAATCCCAAATCCCAAATCCCAATCCCAAATCCCGTACCATGTGCACGCAGTACAGAATGCTGATCCCCAATCCCAAATCCCAAATCCCAATTCCCGATCCCAATCCCAATCCCAAATCCCAAATCCCAAATCCCAAATCCCAAATCCCAATCCCGTACCATGTGCACGCGGTACAGGATGCTGATCCCCAATCCCAAATCCCAAATCCCAAATCCCGATCCCAAATCCCAATCCCAAATCCCAAATCCCAATCCCAAATCCCAATCCCGTACCATGTGCACGCGGTACAGGATGCTGATCCCCAATCCCAAATCCCCAATCCCAAATCCCAATCCCAAATCCCAAACCCCAATCCCAAATCCCAAATCCCAAATCCCAAATCCCAATCCCAAATCCCAAATCCCAATCCCGTACCATGTGCACGCGGTAGAGGATGCTGATCCCCAATCCCAAATCCCAAATCCCAAACCCCAATCCCAAATCCCAAATCCCAATCCCAATCCCGTACCATGTGCACGCGGTACAGGATGCTGATCCCCAATCCCCAATCCCAAATCCCAAATCCCAAATCCCAAATCCCCAATCCCCAATCCCCAATCCCAAATCCCAAATCCCAATCCCGTACCATGTGCACGCGGTACAGGATGCTGATCCCCAATCCCCAATCCCCAATCCCCAATCCCAAATCCCAAATCCCAAATCCCAAATCCCAATCCCGTACCATGTGCACGCGGTACAGGATGCTGATCCCCAATCCCCAATCCCCAATCCCAAATCCCAAATCCCAAATCCCAAATCCCAAATCCCAATCCCGTACCATGTGCACGCGGTACAGGATGCTGATCCCCAATCCCAAATCCCCAATCCCCAATCCCAAATCCCAATCCCCAATCCCAAATCCCAAATCCCAAATCCCAAATCCCAAATCCCAATCCCGTACCATGTGCACGCGGTACGGGATGCTGATCCCCAATCCCAAATCCCCAATCCCCAATCCCAAATCCCAAATCCCAATCCCAATCCCGTACCATGTGCACGCGGTACAGGATGCTGATCCCCAATCCCAAATCCCCAATCCCCAATCCCAAATCCCAAATCCCAAATCCCAATCCCGTACCATGTGCACGCGGTACAGGATGCTGATCCCCAATCCCAAATCCCCAATCCCAAATCCCAAATCCCAATCCCAAATCCCAAATCCCAATCCCGTACCATGTGCACGCGGTACAGGATGCTGATCCCCAATCCCAAATCCCCAATCCCCAATCCCAAATCCCAAATCCCAAATCCCAAATCCCCAATCCCAAATCCCAAACCCCAATCCCCAATCCCAAATCCCAAATCCCAAATCCCAATCCCGTACCATGTGCACGCGGTACAGGATGCTGATCCCCAATCCCAAATCCCAAATCCCCAATCCCAAATCCCAATCCCAAATCCCAATCCCGTACCATGTGCACGCGGTACAGGATGCTGATCCCCAATCCCCAATCCCAATCCCCAATCCCAAATCCCAAATCCCAAATCCCAAATCCCAAATCCCAATCCCGTACCATGTGCACGCGGTACAGGATGCTGATCCCCAATCCCCAATCCCCAATCCCAAATCCCAAATCCCCAATCCCAAATCCCCAATCCCAAATCCCAAATCCCAAATCCCAAATCCCAAATCCCAAATCCCAATCCCGTACCATGTGCACGCGGTACAGGATGCTGATCCCCAATCCCCAATCCCCAATCCCCAATCCCAAATCCCAAATCCCAAATCCCAATCCCGTACCATGTGCACGCGGTACAGGATGCTGATCCCCAATCCCAAATCCCAATCCCAAATCCCAAATCCCAAATCCCAAATCCCAAATCCCAAATCCCAATCCCGTACCATGTGCACGCGGTACAGGATGCTGATCCCCAATCCCCAATCCCCAATCCCAAATCCCAAATCCCAAATCCCAATCCCAATCCCGTACCATGTGCACGCGGTACAGGATGCTGATCCCCAATCCCAAATCCCCAATCCCCAATCCCAAATCCCAAATCCCAAATCCCAAATCCCCAATCCCAAATCCCAAACCCCAATCCCCAATCCCAAATCCCAAATCCCAAATCCCAATCCCGTACCATGTGCACGCGGTACAGGATGCTGATCCCCAATCCCAAATCCCCAATCCCAAATCCCAAATCCCAAATCCCAATCCCGTACCATGTGCACGCGGTACAGGATGCTGATCCCCAATCCCCAATCCCCAATCCCCAATCCCAAATCCCAAATCCCAAATCCAAATCCCAAATCCCAATCCCGTACCATGTGCACGCGGTACAGGATGCTGATCCCCAATCCCCAATCCCCAATCCCAAATCCCAAATCCCAAATCCCAAATCCCAATCCCGTACCATGTGCACGCGGTACAGGATGCTGATCCCCAATCCCAAATCCCAATCCCAAATCCCAAATCCCAAATCCCAATCCCAAATCCCAATCCCGTACCATGTGCACGCGGTACAGGATGCTGATCCCCAATCCCAAATCCCAATCCCCAATCCCCAATCCCAATCCCCAATCCCAAATCCCAAATCCCAATCCCGTACCATGTGCACGCGGTACAGGATGCTGATCCCCAATCCCCAATCCCCAATCCCAAATCCCCAATCCCAAATCCCAAATCCAAATCCCAAATCCCAATCCCGTACCATGTGCACGCGGTACAGGATGCTGATCCCCAATCCCAAATCCCAATCCCCAATCCCAAATCCCAAATCCCAAATCCCAAATCCCAAATCCCAAATCCCAATCCCGTACCATGTGCACGCGGTACAGGATGCTGATCCCCAATCCCCAATCCCCAATCCCAAATCCCAAATCCCAAATCCCAATCCCAATCCCAATCCCGTACCATGTGCACGCGGTACAGGATGCTGATCCCCAATCCCAAATCCCAAATCCCAAATCCCAATCCCAATCCCAAATCCCAAATCCCAATCCCAATCCCAATCCCAATCCCGTACCATGTGCACGCGGTACAGGATGCTGATCCCCAGCGTCATGAAGGGCTTGGAGAAGTCGATCACCTTCTCCCGCTCGGCCGTGATGGTGAACGCGGCCACGGCCAGGTCGGCTTTCTGGGGACCCCCAAAAACGGGGGGTCAGCGGGGATGGACCCCGACACGGAACCCCAAAAATATCCCGGGGTCAGCGGGGATGGACCCCCGAACCGAACCCCAAAAAATCCTCCTCCAGCATCCCAAAAATATCCCGGGGTCAGCGGGGATGGACCCCGACATGGAACCCCAAAAAATCCTCCTCCAGCATCCCAAAAATATCCCGGGGTCAGCGGGGATGGACCCCGACATGGAACCCCAAAAAATCCTCCTCCAGCATCCCAAAAATATCCCGGGGTCAGCGGGGATGGACCCCGACATGGAACCCCAAAAAATCCTCCTCCAGCATCCCAAAAAAATCATGGGGTCAGCGGGGCTGGACCCCTGCACCGAACCCCAAAAAATCCTGGAGTCATCCTCCTCCGGTACCCCAAAAAAATCCTGGGGCTCAAATCCTCCGGGAACCCCAAAAAAATCCCAGGGTTCAAATCCCCCAGGGACCCCAAAAATATCCCGGGGTCAATGGGCTGGACCCCACACGGAACCCCAAAAACGAGGGGTCAGCACGGCTGGACCCCCACAGGGAACCCCAAAAAATCCTGGAGTCATCCATCCCCGGCACCCCAAAAAAATCCCGGGGTCAGCGGGGCTGGCTGTCCCTATGGGATTTTCCCAGTGGGGTTTTTATTATGGGAATTTTCCCAGTGGGATTTTCCCAATGGGATTTTCCCAGGGGGATTTCTCATAAACCCGCCATTCCCAATGGGATTTTCATTATGGGAATTTTCCCCATGGGATTTTTGCAATAGGGATTTTCCCAGTGGGATTTACCCAATGGGAATTTTCCCAGTGGGATTTTTGTTAAAGGGATTTTCCCAATGGTGATTTTCCCAGTGGGATTTTTCTCATGGGAAATTTTCCCAATGGGATCTTCCCAGTGGGATTTTTCATAAACCCGCCATTCCCAATGGGATTTTCAGTCTGGGAATTTTCATTATGGGAAATTTTCCCAGTGGGATTTTCCCAATGGGATTTTCATTATGGGAATTTTCCCAATGGGTATTTTCCCCATGGGATTTTCCCAGTGGGAATTTTGTTATGGGAATTTTTCCAGTGGGGATTTTCCCCATGGGATTTTCCCAATGGGATTTTCATTATGGGAATTTTCCCAGTGGGGATTTTCCCAATGGGGATTTTCCCAATGAGATATTTCGTTATGGGAATTTTCCCAATGGGAATTTTCCCATTGGGATTTTTCTTACGGGGATTTTCCCAATGGGATTCTCCCCAGTGGGATTTTTCATAAACCCGCCATTCCCAATGGGATTTTCATTATGGGAATTTTCCCCATGGGATTTCCCAATGGGATTTTCCCAGTGGGATTTTTGTTATGGGAATTTTCCCAATGGGGATTTTCCCAATGGGATTTTCCCAATGGGATTTTCCCAATGGGATTTTTCATAATCCCACCATTCCCAAAGGGATTTTCGTTATGGGAATTTTCCCAATGGGATTTTCCCAATGGGATTTTCCCAGTGGGATTTTTCATAATCCCGCCATTCCCAATGGAATTTTCATTATGGGAATTTTCCCCATGGGATTTTCCCAATGGGACTTTTCGTTATGGGAATTTTCCCAATGGGGATTTTCCCAATGGGGATTTTCCCCATGGGTTTTTCCACTATGGGATTTTCATTATGGGAATTTTCCCAGTGGGATTTTTGTTATGGGGATTTTCATTAAGGGAATTTTCCCCATGGCGATTTTTCCCATGGGATTTTCCCAGTAGGATTTTCCCAATGAGAATTTGCCCAGTGGGATTTTTGTTACGGGGATTTTCCCAATGGGATTTTCCCAATGGGAATTTCCCAGTGGGATTTTTCATAAACCCGCCATTCCCAATGGGATTTTTATTATGGGAATTTTCCCCATGGGATTTTCCCAATGGGATTTTCCCAGTGGGATTTTTCATAAACCTGCCATTCCCAATGGGATTTTCATTACGGGAATTTTCCCAATGGGAATTTTCCCAAAGGGATTTTTGTTACGGGGATTTTCCCAATGGGAATTTTCCCAATGGGATTTTCCCATGGGATTTTTCATAAACCTGCCATTCCCAATGGGATTTTCATTACGGGAATTTTCCCCATGGGATTTTCCCAATGGGATTTTCCAAGTGGGATTTTCCCAGTGGGATTTTTCATAAACCTGCCATTCCCAGTGGAATTTTCATTATGGGAATTTTCCCAATGGGGATTTTCACAAAGAGATTTTTGTTACGGGGATTTTCCCAATGGGATTTTTGTTACGGGGACTTTCCCATGGGATTTTTGTTATGGGAATTTTCCCCATGGGATTTTCCCAGCGGGATTTTCCCAGTGGGATTTTTCATAAACCTGCCATTCCCAGTGGAATTTTCATTATGGGAATTTTCCCCATGGGATTTTTGTTACGGGGATTTTCCCAATGGGGATTTTCCCAGTGGGATTTTCCCAATGGGATCTTCCCAGTGGGATTTTTCATAATCCCACCATTCCCAATGGGATTTTCCCAATGGGATTTTTTGTTATGGGAATTTTCCCAGTGGGATTTTTGTTATGGGAATTTTCCCAATGGGGATTTTCCCAATGGGGATTATCCCCATGGGTTTTTCCACTATGGGATTTTCATTAAGCGAATTTTCCCAGTGGGATTTTCATTATGGGAATTTTCCCAATGGGGATTTTCCCAGTGGGAATTTTCCCAATGGGGATTTTCCCCCGCGGGATTTTCCCCGCGGGATTTTCCCAGCGGGAATTCCCACCGCCCCCCGCGGGACCTCCCGGGGCCGTACCCGGTTGATGAGCTCGCCCACCATGCCGGTCCAGGAGCCGTTGGGCTCGGGGGCCCCGTAGAGCCCGTCCTCCACCAGCTTGATGTGGAAGCGGAACTTGAGCAGCGCCGCCAGCTCCCGCAGCATGTCCACGCAAAACCCCTCGTAGCGCTCGGGGCCGCCCGCGCCGCCCACCCGCATCACGTACGGGTTCTCCTGGGATTTGGGACACGGGAATGGTCAGTGGGGTGTGGGAGTGGTCAGTGAGGTGTGGGATTCGTCAGTGGGACACAGGAATGGTCAGTGGGACACAGGAGTGGTCAGTGGGACACGGCAATGGTCAGTGGGACACAGGAGTGGTCAGTGGGACACGGCAATGGTCAGTGGGACACAGGAGTGGTCAGTGGGACACAGCAATGGTCAGTGGGACACAGGAATGGTCAGTGGGACACAGGAATGGTCAGTGGGACACAGGAGTGGTCAGTGGGACACAGGAGTGGTCAGTGGGACACAGCAATGGTCAGTGGGACACAGGAGTGGTCAGTGGGACACAGCAATGGTCAGTGGGACACAGGAGTGGTCAGTGGGACACAGCAATGGTCAGTGGGACACAGCAATGGTCAGTGGGACACGGCAATGGTCAGTGGGACACAGGAGTGGTCAGTGGGACACGGCAATGGTCAGTGGGACACAGGAGTGGTCAGTGGGACACGGCAATGGTCAGTGGGACACGGCAATGGTCAGTGGGACACAGGAGTGGTCAGTGGGACACAGGAGTGGTCAGTGGGACACAGGAGTGGTCAGTGGGACACAGCAATGGTCAGTGGGACACAGGAATGGTCAGTGGGACACAGGAATGGTCAGTGGGACACAGGAGTGGTCAGTGGGACACGGCAATGGTCAGTGGGACACAGCAATGGTCAGTGGGACACAGGAATGGTCAGTGGGACACAGGAGTGGTCAGTGGGACACAGGAGTGGTCAGTGGGACACGGCAATGGTCAGTGGGACACAGGAATGGTCAGTGGGACACAGGAGTGGTCAGTGGGACACAGGAATGGTCAGTGGGACACAGGAGTGGTCAGTGGGACACAGGAGTGGTCAGTGGGACACGGCAATGGTCAGTGGGACACAGCAATGGTCAGTGGGACACAGGAATGGTCAGTGGGACACAGGAGTGGTCAGTGGGACACAGGAGTGGTCAGTGGGACACGGCAATGGTCAGTGGGACACAGGAATGGTCAGTGGGACACAGGAGTGGTCAGTGGGACACAGCAATGGTCAGTGGGACACAGGAATGGTCAGTGGGACACGGCAATGGTCAGTGGGACACAGGAGTGGTCAGTGGGACACAGGAATGGTCAGTGGGACACAGCAATGGTCAGTGGGACAGAGGAGTGGTCAGTGGGACACAGCAATGGTCAGTGGGACAGAGGAATGGTCAGTGGGACACAGGAATGGTCAGTGGGACACAGGAGTGGTCAGTGGGACAGAGGAATGGTCAGTGGGACACAGGAGTGGTCAGTGGGACAGAGGAATGGTCAGTGGGACACAGGAATGGTCAGTGGGACACAGGAGTGGTCAGTGGGACAGAGGAATGGTCAGTGGGACACAGGAGTGGTCAGTGGGACACAGGAATGGTCAGTGGGACACGGCAATGGTCAGTGGGACACAGGAGTGGTCAGTGGGACACAGCAATGGTCAGTGGGACACAGGAGTGGTCAGTGGGACACGGCAATGGTCAGTGGGACACAGGAGTGGTCAGTGGGACACAGGAATGGTCAGTGGGGTGTGGGAGTGGTCAGTGGGACACAGGAGTGGTCAGTGGGACACAGGAGTGGTCAGTGGGACACGGCAATGGTCAGTGGGACACAGGAGTGGTCAGTGGGACACGGCAATGGTCAGTGGGACACAGGAGTGGTCAGTGGGACACAGGAATGGTCAGTGGGACACGGCAATGGTCAGTGGGACACAGCAATGGTCAGTGGGACACAGCAATGGTCAGTGGGACACAGGAATGGTCAGTGGGACACAGGAGTGGTCAGTGGGACACAGGAGTGGTCAGTGGGACACAGGAGTGGTCAGTGGGACACGGCAATGGTCAGTGGGACACAGGAATGGTCAGTGGGACACAGGAGTGGTCAGTGGGACACGGCAATGGTCAGTGGGACACAGGAGTGGTCAGTGGGACACGGCAATGGTCAGTGGGACACAGGAGTGGTCAGTGGGACACAGGAATGGTCAGTGGGACACAGGAGTGGTCAGTGGGACACAGGAGTGGTCAGTGGGACACAGGAGTGGTCAGTGGGACACGGCAATGGTCACTGCGGTGTGGGAACAGTCAGGGAGACCCCGATAACCAGTCCCTCCCAGTCCATCCCAGTCCCTCCCAATCCTATCCCAGTCGCTCCCAGTTCCTCCCAGTAACTCCCAGTCCCCCTAAATCCCCTCCCAGTCCATCCCAGTTCCCCCCAATCCCCTCCCAGTTCATTCCAGTCCCCCCCAGTCCCCCCCAGTCCCTCCCAGTTCCTCCCAGTCCATCCCAGTCCCCCCCAATCCCCTCCCCGTTCATCCCAATCCCCTCCCAGTCCCCCCCACTCCCCTCCCAGTCCCCCCCAGTCCCCTCCCAGTCCATTCCAGTCCCCCCCCAATCCCCTCCCAGTTCATTCCAATCCCCTCCCAGTCCATCCCAGTCCATCCCAGTCCCCCCCAGTCCCATCCCAGTCCATCCCAGTCCCCCCCAGTCCCACCCAATCCTCTCCCAGTCCCCCCCAAGTCCCATCCCAGTCCCTCCCAGTCCCCCCCAGTCCCACCCAATCCTCTCCCAGTCCCCCCCCAGTCCCATCCCAGTTCCCTCCCACTCCCCCCCACTCCCCTCCCAGTCCCCCCAGTCCTCTCCCAGTCCATCCCAGTTCCTCCCAGTAACTCCCAGTCCATCCCAATCCCCTCCCAATCCCCTCCCAGTCCATCCCAGTCCCCCCCAGTCCCATCCCAGTTCATCCCAGTCCCCCCCACTCCCCTCCCAGTCCCCCCCACTCCCCTCCCAGTCCCCCCCAGTCCCCTCCCAGTCGCTCCCAGTCCCCCCCAATCCCCTCCCAATCCCCTCCCAGTTCATTCCAATCCCCTCCCAGTCCCCCCCAGTCCCCCCCAATCCCCTCCCAGTGCTCCCAGTGCTGACCAGTATGGTGGTGATGATGAGGGTCTTGTTGGCCAGGCTGTCCGAGGCGTTGAGGGCCAGCGTGGCCTCGTCCATGGCCAGCGTCCGGTTGGAGAACCACACCCCCACCTGGGGGCGTGGCCACGGCGTCAGGGGGCGGGGCCACGCGGGGCGTGGTCATGGGGGGCGTGGCATAGGGGGGTCCTGGGGGTCACTCGGGGGTCACTCGGGGGTCACTCGGGGGTCACTTGGGGGTCACTCTGGGTCACTCTGGGGTCACTGGGTCACTCAGGGGTCACTCAGGGGTCACTCAGGGGTCACTCGGGGGTCACTCGGGGGTCACTCTGGGGTCACTGGGTCACTCAGGGGTCACTCAGGGGTCACTTTGGGTCACTCAGGGGTCACTCGGGGGTCACTTGGGGGTCACTCAGTGGTCACTCTGGGGTCACTGGGTCACTCTGGGGTCACTCAGGGGTCACTCAGGGGTCACTCGGGGGTCACTCGGGGGTCACTCTGGGTCACTCTGGGTCACTCAGGGTCACTCGGGGGTCACTGGGTCACTCTGGGGTCACTCAGGGGTCACTCTGGGGTCACTCGGGGGTCACTTGGGGGTCACTCTGGGTCACTCTGGGGTCACTGGGTCACTCAGGGGTCACTCAGGGGTCACTCAGGGGTCACTCTGGGGTCACTCTGGGGTCACTCGGGGGTCATTCTGGGGTCACTCGGGGGTCACTCTGGGGTCACTCAGGGTCACCCAGTGGTCACCGAGTGGTCACTCAGTCACTTAGGGTCACTCAGGGGTCACTCAGGGTCACTCAGGGTCACTCATTGGTCACCCAAGGTCACTCAGTGGTCACTCAGTGGTCACTTAGGGTCACTAGGGGGGGGTTGGATCACTCAGTGGTCACTCAGGGGTCACTTTGGGGTGGGGGTCACTGTGGGGGTCACTCAGTGATCACTCAGTTGTCACTCATTGGTCACCCAGTGGTCACTCAGGGTCACATTCGGTCACTCAGTGGTCACCGAGCGGTCACCCAGCGGTCACTCAGTGGTCACTCAGTGGTCACTCATTGGTCTCTCATTGGTCACCCAGTGGTCACTCAGAGTCACTTGGTGCTCATTCATTGGTCACTCGGGTCACTCAGTGGTCACTCTAGGTTCACTCAGGGGTCACTTTTGGTCACTCAGGGTCACTCAGTGGTCACTCAAGGTCACTCTGGGTCACTCAGGGTCACCCAGTGGTCACTCAGTGCTCTCTCATTGGTCACTCGGGGTCACTCAGGGTCACTCAGTGGTCACTCTGGGGTCACTCAGGGTCACCCAGTGGTCACTCAGTGCTCTCTCATTGGTCACTCGGAGTCACTCAGGGTCACTCAGTGGTCACTCTGGGGTCACCCAGGGGTCACCGAGTGGTCACTCAGTCACTCAGGGTCACCCAGTGGTCACTCAGTGCTCTCTCATTGGTCACTCAGGGTCACTCAGGGGTCACTCAGGGGTCACTCTGGGGTCACTCTGGGGTCACTCTGGGGTCACTTTGGGTCACTCAGGGGGGGTTGGGTCACTCAGGGGTCACTCTGAGATGGAGGTCACTGGGGGGTCACTCAGGGGTCACTCAGGGTCACTCATTGGTGACTCAGTGGTCACTCAAGGTCACTCTGGGTCACCCAGTGGTCACTCAGTGGTCACTCAGTCACTTAGGGTCACTCAGGGTCACTCATTGGTCACCCATTGGTCTCTCAGGGTCACTCAGTGGTCACTCATTGGTCACTCATTGGTCACTCATTGATCACTCAGCGGTCACTCAGCGGTCACTCGGGGTCACTCGGGGTCACTTGGGGTCACTCATTGGTCACCCATGGGTCACTCGGCGGTCACTCATTGGTCACTCAGCGGTCACTCGGGGTCACTTAGCGGTCACTCAGCGGTCACTCAGCGGTCACTCAGCGGTCACTCATTGGTCACTCGGGGTCACTCAGTGGCCACTCATTGGTCACTCGGGGTCACCGGGGTCACTCGGGGTCACTCAGGGGTCACTCAGGGTCACTCATTGGTCACTCAGGGGTCACTCATTGGTCACTCATTGGTCACTCATTGGTCACTCAGCGGTCACTCAGCAGTCACTCAGCGGTCACTCATTGGTCACTCATAGGTCACTCATTGCTCACCCATGGGTCACTCATTGGTCACTCATTGGTCACCCATGGGTCACTCATTGGTCACTCATTGGTCACTCATTGGTCACTCCGCGGTCACTCATTGGTCACCCATAGGTCACTCATAGGTCACTCATAGGTCACTCATTGGTCACTCATTGGTCACCCGGGGTCACTCAGTGGTCACTCGGGGTCACTCATTGGTCACTCAGCAGTCACTCGGGGTCACTCGGGGTCACTCGGGGTCACTTGGGGTCACTCATAGGTCACTCACTGGTCACTCACTGGTCACTCATTGGTCACTCATTGGTCACTCAGCGGTCACTCAGTGGTCACTCAGTGGTCACTCGGGGTCACTCATTTGTCACCCATCGGTCACCCATCGGTCACCCATGGGTCACTCGGGGTCACTCGGGGTCACCCGGGGTCACCGGGGTCACAGGGCGCTGCCCACCTCGCGGTGTCCGTCCCGGCCCTTCTCCAGCACGCGCAGGCTGTAGTTGGTTCTCTGCCCTTTGCTGTTGAACTCCACGCGCCCCGTCAGCCCGTCGTACTCCACCTGGAACGCCCCAAAAATACACCCGGAACACCCCAAAAATACACCCAAAAATACCTGAAAAATACACCCGGAACACCCCAAAAATACACCCGGAACACCCCAAAAATACACCCCAAAAATACCCCAAAAATACACCCGGAACACCCCAAAAATACACCCCAAAAAATACCCCAAAAATACACCCCAAAATACCCCAAAAATACACCCGGAACACCCCAAAAACACACCCAAAAAATACCCCAAAAATACACCCGGAACACCCCAAAAATACACCCGGAACACCCCAAAAATACACCCAAAAAATACCTGAAAAATACACCCGGAACACCCCAAAAATACACCCGGAACACCCCAAAAATACACCCGAAAAATACCCCAAAAATACACCCCAAAAATACCCCAAAAATACACCCGGAACACCCCAAAAATACACCCGAAAAATACCCCAAAAATACACCCGGAACACCCCAAAAATACACCCGGAACACCCCAAAAATACACCCGAAAAATACCCCAAAAATACACCCGAAAAATACCCCAAAAATACACCCGGAACACCCCAAAAAATAACCCAAAAATACACCCGGAACACCCCAAAAATACACCCCAAAAATACCCCAAAAATACACCCGGAACACCCCAAAAATACACCCGAAACACCCCAAAAAATACCCAAAAAATACACCCGAAACACCCCAAAAATACACCCGGAACACCCCAAAAATACACCCGAAACACCCCAAAAATACACCCGGAACACCCCAAAAATACACCTGAAACACAGCAAAAATACACCCCAAAAAACACCCGAAAAATACACCCGGAACACCCCAAAAATACACCCGGAACTCTCCTGAAACACCCCAAAAAATACCCGAAAAATACACCCGGAACACCCCAAAAATACACCCGAAAAATACACCCAAAACACCCCAAAAATGCACCCGGAACACACAAAAAAATACCCCAAAAATACATCTGAAACACACCAAAAATACACCCCAAAAATACACCCGGAACACCCCAAAAATACACCTGAAACACAGCAAAAATACACCCCAAAAATACCCGAAAAATACACCCGGAACACCCCAAAAATACACCTGAAACACACCCGGAACACCCCAAAAAATACACCTGAAACACACCCGGAACACCCCAAAAAATACACCCGAAAAGTACACCCCAAACACCCCAAAAAATACACCTGAAACACACAAAAAATACACCTGAAACACACCCGAAACACCCCAAAAATACACCCAAAACACCCCAAAAATACACCCGAAACACACCCGGAACACCCCAAAAAAGACCCGAAAAATACACCCGGAACACCCCAAAAATACACCTGAAACGCCCCAAAAATACCCCTGAAACACACCCGGAACACCCCAAAAATACACCTGAAAAACACCCAAAATCCACCCGAAACGCCCCAAAAATACACCCGGAACACCCCAAAAATACACCTGGAACACCCCAAAAATACACCCGAAAAATACACCCAAAACACCCCAAAAATACACCCAGAACACCCCAAAAATACACCCGGAACACCCCAAAAACACACCCGAAACACACCAAAAATACACCTGAAACACACCCGGAACACCCGAAAAATACCCGAAAAATACACCCGGAACACCCCAAAATTACACCCGAAACACCCCAAAAATACACCTGGAACACACCAAAAATACACCTGAAACGCACCCCAAATCCACCCGAAACACCCCAAAAATACACCTCAAACACACCCAAAACACCCAAAAAAATACCCAAAAAATACACCCGGAACACCCCAAAAATACACCCGGAACTCTCCTGAAACACCCCAAAAAATACCCGAAAAATACACCCCAAAAATACACCCGGAACACCCCAAAAATACACCCCAAACAGCCCAAAAATACCCCAAAAATACACCCGGAACACCCCAAAAATACACCTGAAACGCACCCCAAATGCACCCGAAACACCCCAAAAATACACCCGGAACTCTCCTGAAACACCCCAGAAAATACCCGAATAATATACCCCGAACACCCCAAAAATGCACCCGGAACACCCCAAAAATACACCCGAAACACCCCAAAAATACACCCCAAAAATACCCCAAAAATACACCCGGAACACCCCAAAAATACACCCGAAACACCCCAAAAATACACCCAGAACTCTCCTGAAACACCCCAAAAATACACCTGAAACACACCCGGAACACCCCAAAAAATACCCGAAAATTACACCCGAAACACCCCAAAAAATACACCTGAAACACACAAAAAATACACCTGAAACACAACCGGAACACCCCAAAAATACACCCCAAAAAAACACCTGAAACACACCTGGAACACCCCCAAAAATACCCGAAAAATACACCTGAAATGCACCTGAAACACCCCAAAAATTACCGGAAAAATCCACCCGAAACACCCCAAAAAATACCCGAAAAATACACCCGAAACACACCTGGAACACACCAAAAATCCACCCAAAACACCCCAAAAATCCACCCGAAATACCCCAAAAATACACCTGAAACACACCCGAAACACCCCAAAAATACACCCGGAACACCCCAAAAATACACCTGAAATCCACCCGGAACACCCCAAAA
Source organism: Vidua chalybeata (assembly GCF_026979565.1). Taxonomy (NCBI): domain Eukaryota; kingdom Metazoa; phylum Chordata; class Aves; order Passeriformes; family Viduidae; genus Vidua; species Vidua chalybeata. The sequence goes on along the minus strand of NW_026530387.1, from coordinate 21,092 downwards.
ATACATCTGAAACACACCCAGAACACCCAAAAAATACCCCAAATATACACCCGAAACACACCTGAAACGCACCCCAAATTCACCTGAAACACCCCAAAAATACACCTGAAACACACCCGGAACACCCCAAAAATACCCGGAAAATACACCCGAAACACACCTGAAACACCCCAAAATATACCTGAAAAATACACCCAAAACACCCCAAAAATACACCTGAAACACACCCGGAACACCCCAAAAAATACTCAAAAAATACACTCGAAACACACCTGGAACGCACCCAAAATCCACCCAAAACACCCCAAAAAACTACCCGAAATACCCCAAAAATACATCTGAAACGCACCCGAAACACCCAAAAAAATACCCCAAATATATACCCAAAATACACCTGAAACGCACCCCAAATCCACCCAAAACACCCCAAAAAATACCCGAAATCCACCCGAAACACCCAAAAAAATACCTGAAATCCACCTGAAATACCCCAAAAAAATACCCCAAAACTACACCTGAAACACACCTGAATCGCACCCCAAATCCACCAGAAATACCCCAAAAATTCACCTGAAATACCCCCAAAATACCCCAAAAAATACACCCAAAATACCCCAAAAATACACCTGAAACACACCTGAAACACACCCAAAATCCACCCGAAACACCCCAAAAATTCACCTGAAATACACCCGAAATACCCCAAAAAATACACCTGGAACACACCCAAAATCCACCCGAAACACCCCAAAAATTCACCTGAAATACAACCGAAATACCCCAAAAAATACACCTGGAACACACCCAAAATCCACCCGAAATCCACTTGAAATACCCAAAAAAATACCCGAAAAATACACCCGAAACACACCTGAAACACACCCCAAATCCGCCCGAAACACCCCAAAAATACCCAAAAAATAAACCCCGAATACACCCAACAATACACCCAAAACACACCCAAATTCCACCTGAAATACCCCCAAAATACACCTGAAATGCACCCAAAATCCATCCGAAATACCCCAAAAATACACCTGAAATACGCCCAAAAACACCCCAAAAATACACCCGAAATACGCCAAAAATACACCTGAAATAGCCAAAAAAATACCCAAAAAATACACCTGAAATGCCCCAAAAATACACCTGAAACAAATCCAAAATCCACCCAAAACACCCCAAAAATACACCCAAAAAATACACCTGAAATACACCTGAAATGCGCCCAAAAATACCCCAAAAATACACTCGAAATACGTCAAAAATACACCTGAAATAGCCAAAAAAATACCCCAAAAATACACCCGAAATACACCTGAAATACACCCGAAAAACACCTGAAATGCACCCAAAATACCCCAAAAAATACACTCGAAATGCACCCAAAATACCCCAAAACTATACCTGAAATACCCCAAAATACACCCAAAATACCAAAAAAAATACCCCAAAAGTACACCCAAAATACACCCGAAATCCACCCAAAATACCCCAAAAATACACCCAAAACACACCCGAAACACACCCAGAAATACCCCAAAAATCCACCCGAAACACACCTGAAATACACCCAAAATCCACCTGAAATACCCCAAAAATAAACCTGAAATACCCCAAAAACACCCAAAAAATACACCTGAAATACACCCAAAACACACCTAAATTCCACCCAAAATACCCCAAAAAAACACCCGAAATACAAAAAAAAACCCCAAAAATACACCTGAAATACACCCGAAACACACCTGAAACGTACCCCAAATCCACCAAAAATACCCCAAAAAAACACCCGAAATACAAAAAAAAAACCCCAAAAATACACGTGAAATGCCCCAAAAATACACCAAAAATACACCCAAAAATACACCCAAATACCCCCAAAAATACCCCAAAATTACACCTGAAATAGCCAAAAAAAAACCCCAAAAATACACCTGAAATGCCCCAAAAATACACCAAAAATACACCCGAAACACACCCAAATACCCCCAAAAATACCCCAAAATTACACCTGAAATAGCCAAAAAACCCCAAAAATACACCTGAAATGCCCCAAAAATACACCAAAAAATACACCCGAAATACACCCAAATACCCCCAAAAATACCCCAAAATTACACCTGAAATAGCCAAAAAAAAACCCCAAAAATACACCTGAAATGCCACAAAAATACACCCAAAAATACACCCGAAATACACCCAAATACCCCCAAAAATACCCAAAATTACACCTGAAATAGCCAAAAAAAAACCCCAAAAATACACCTGAAATAGGCACAAAAATACACCAAAAATACACCCGAAATACACCCAAATACCCCCAAAAATACCCCAAAATTACACCTGAAATAGCCAAAAAAAACCCCAAAAATACACCTGAAATGCCCCAAAAATACACCAAAAATACACCCGAAATACACCCAAATACCCCCAAAAATACACCAAAAATACACCCGAAACACACCCAAATACCCCCAAAAATACCCCAAAAATACACCTGAAATAGCCAAAAAAACCCCAAAAATACACCTGAAATGCCCCAAAAATACACCCAAAAATACACCCCCAAAAATACACCCAAATACCCCCAAAAATACCCCAAAATTACACCTGAAATAGCCAAAAAAACCCCAAAAATACACCTGAAATAGGCACAAAAATACACCAAAAATACACCTGAAATGCCCCAAAAATACACCCAAAAATACACCCGAAATACACCCAAATACCCCCAAAAATACCCCAAAATTACACCTGAAATAGCCAAAAAAAACCCCCAAAAATACACCTGAAATGCCCCAAAAATACACCCAAAAATACACCCGAAATACACCCAAATACCCCAAAATTACACCTGAAATAGCCAAAAAAAAACCCCAAAAATACACCTGAAATGCCCCAAAAATACACCAAAAATACACCCGAAATACACCCAAATACCCCCAAAAATACCCCAAAATTACACCTGAAATAGCCAAAAAAACCCCAAAAATACACCTGAAATGCCACAAAAATACACCAAAAATACACCCGAAATACACCCAAATACCCTCAAAAAAACCCCAAAATTACACCTGAAATAGCCAAAAAAAAACCCCAAAAATACACCTGAAATGCCCCAAAAATACACCCAAAAATACACCCGAAATACACCCAAATACCCTCAAAAAAAACCCAAAAATACACCTGAAATAGCCAAAAAAAACCCCAAAAATACACCTGAAATGCCCCAAAAATACACCCAAAAATACACCCGAAATACACCCAAATACCCTCAAAAAAACCCCAAAAATACACCTGAAATAGCCAAAAAAAAAACCCCAAAAATACACTTGAAATGCCCCAAAAATACACCCAAAATACACCCGAAATACACCCAAATACCCTCAAAAATACCCCAAAATTACACCTGAAATAGCCAAAAAAAAACCCCAAAAATACACCTGAAATGCCCCAAAAATACACCCAAAAATACACCCGAAATACACCCAAATACCCCCAAAAATAACCCAAAATTACACCTGAAATGCCCCAAAAATACACCCAAAATACACCCGAAATACACCCAAATACCCCCAAAAATACCCCAAAATTACACCTGAAATAGCCAAAAAAATACCCCAAAAATACACCTGAAATGCCCCAAAAATACACCCAAAAATACACCCGAAATACACCCAAATACCCTCAAAAATACCCCAAAAATACACCTGAAATAGCCAAAAAAAACCCCCAAAAATACACCTGAAATGCCCCAAAAATACACCCAAAAATACACCCGAAATACACCCAAATACCCCCAAAAATACACCAAAAATACACCCGAAACACACCCAAATACCCCCAAAAATACCCCAAAAATACACCTGAAATAGCCAAAAAAACCCCAAAAATACACCTGAAATGCCCCAAAAATACACCCAAAAATACACCCCCAAAAATACACCCAAATACCCCCAAAAATACCCCAAAATTACACCTGAAATAGCCAAAAAAACCCCAAAAATACACCTGAAATAGCCAAAAAAAAACCCCAAAAATACACCCGAAATACACCCAAATACCCTCAAAAAAAACCCAAAAATACACCTGAAATAGCCAAAAAAAAACCCCAAAAATACACCTGAAATGCCCCAAAAATACACCAAAAATACACCCGAAATACACCCAAATACCCCCAAAAATACCCCAAAATTACACCTGAAATAGCCAAAAAAAAACCCCAAAAATACACCTGAAATGCCCCAAAAATACACCCAAAAATACACCCGAAATACACCCAAATACCCCCAAAAATACCCCAAAATTACACCTGAAATAGCCAAAAAAACCCCCCAAAAATACACGTGAAATGCCACAAAAATACACCCAAAAATACACCCGAAATACACCCAAATACCCCCAAAAATACCCCAAAATTACACCTGAAATAGCCAAAAAAACCCCCCAAAAATACACGTGAAATGCCACAAAAATACACCCAAAAATACACCCGAAATACACCCAAATACCCCCAAAAATACCCCAAAATTACACCTGAAATAGCCAAAAAAACCCCCCAAAAATACACGTGAAATGCCACAAAAATACACCCAAAAATACACCCGAAATACACCCAAATACCCTCAAAAAAAACCCAAAAATACACCTGAAATAGCAAAAAAAAACCCCCCAAAATACACCTGAAATGCCCCAAAAATACACCAAAAATACACCCGAAATACACCCAAATACCCCCAAAAATACCCCAAAATTACACCTGAAATAGCCAAAAAAACCCCCAAAAATACACCTGAAATGCCCCAAAAATACACCCAAAATACACCCGAAATACACCCAAATACCCCCAAAAATACCCCAAAATTACACCTGAAATAGCAAAAAAAAACCCCCAAAAATACACCTGAAATGCCACAAAAATACACCCAAAAATACACCCGAAATACACCCAAATACCCTCAAAAAAACCCCAAAAATACACCTGAAATAGCCAAAAAAAACCCCAAAAATACACCTGAAATGCCCCAAAAATACACCAAAAATACACCCGAAATACACCCAAATACCCCCAAAAATACCCCAAAATTACACCTGAAATAGCCAAAAAAAAACCCCAAAAATACACCTGAAATGCCCCAAAAATACACCCAAAAATACACCCGAAATACACCCAAATACCCCCAAAAATACACCAAAAATACACCCGAAACACACCCAAATACCCCCAAAAATACCCCAAAAATACACCTGAAATAGCCAAAAAAAACCCCCAAAAATACACCTGAAATGCCCCAAAAATACACCCAAAAATACACCCGAAATACACCCAAATACCCCCAAAAATACCCCAAAATTACACCTGAAATGCCCCAAAAATACACCCAAAATACACCCGAAACACACCTGAAACACACCCAAAATCCAAATGTTTTTGGGGTGTTCCCGGTGGTTTTTCAGGGCGATTTTGGGGTTTTTCAAGGCAAATTTGGGGTTTTTTGGGGCGGTTTTTGGGTTTTTTCAGGGCGGTTTTTGGGCTGTTCCTGGGGTTTTTCAAGGCAATTTTGGGGTTTTTTTTGGGGCGTTCCTGGGGTTTTTTCAGGGTGGTTTTTGGGGCGGTTTTTGGAATTTTTGGGGCTGTTTTTGGGGTGTTCCTGGCGTTTTTTCAGGGCGATTTTGGGGTTTTTTGGGGCGGTTTTGGGGTTTTTTCAGGGCGGTTTTTGGGGCGTTCCTGGGGTTTTTCAAGGCAATTTTGGGGTTTTTTTTGGGGCGTTCCTGGGGTTTTTTCAGGGCAATTTTTGGGGCGGTTTTTGGTTTTCTTCAGGGCAATTTTGGGGCGTTCCTGGGTTTTTTTCAGGACGGTTTTTGGGGTGTTCCTGGGTTTTTTTCAGGGTGGTTTTTGGGGCGGTTTTTGGAATTTTTGGGGCTGGTTTTGGGGTGTTCCTGGCGTTTTTTCAGGGCAATTTTTCATGCTGTTTTTGGAGCATTCCCGGTGGTTTTTCAAGGCAGTTTTTGGGTTTTTTGGGGTGGTTTTTGGCCTGTTTTTAATGCAGTTTTTGACCCGTTCCTGGGTTTTTTTCCGGGCAGTTTTGGGGTTTTTTTGGGGCGGTTTTTGGGTTTTTTCACGGCGGTTTTTGGGCTGTTCCTGGCGGCTTTTCAAGGCAATTTTGGGGTTTATTTTGGGGCGGTTTTTGGGTTTTTTAAGGGTGGTTTTTGGGCTGTTCCTGGGGTTTTTCAAGGCAATTTTGGGGTTTTTTTTGGGGTTTTTTCAGGGCAATTTTTGGGGCGGTTTTTGGTTTTTTTCAGGGCAATTTTGGGGCGTTCCTGGGTTTTTTTCAGGGCGGTTTTTGGGGCGTTCCTGGGGTTTTTCAAGGCAATTTTGGGGTTTTTTTTGGGGCGTTCCTGGGGTTTTTTCAGGGTGGTTTTTGGGGCGGTTTTTGGAATTTTTGGGGCTGTTTTTGGGGTGTTCCTGGCGTTTTTTCAGGGCGATTTTGGGGTTTTTTGGGGCGGTTTTTGGGTTTTTTCAGGGCGGTTTTTGGGCTGTTCCTGGGGTTTTGCAAGGCAATTTTGGGGTTTTTTTTGGGCTGTTCCTGGGTTTTTTTCAGGGCAATTTTTGGGGCGGTTTTTGTTTTTTTTTCAGGGCAATTTTGGGACATTCCTGGGTTTTTTTCAGGGCGGTTTTTGGGGCATTACTGGCGGCTTTTCAAGGCAAATTTGGGGGTTTTTTGGGGTGGTTTTTGGGTTTTTTCAGGGCGATTTTGGGCTGTTCCTGGGTTTTTTTCAGGGCAATTTTTGGGGCGGTTTTTGGTTTTTTTCAGGGCAATTTTGGGGCGTTCCTGGGTTTTTTTCAGGGCAATTTTGGGGCATTACTGATGGCTTTTCAAGGCAATTTTGGTTTTTTTTTGGGGCGGTTTTTGGGTTTTTTCAGGGCGGTTTTTGGGCTGTTCCTGGGGTTTTTCAGGGTAATTTTGGGTTTTTTTGGGGCAGTTTTTGGGGCGTTCCAGGTTTTTTTTTCCGTGCTGTTTTTGGAGCATTCCTGGCGGTTTTTCAAGGCAATTTTGGAGTTTTTTTGGGGCAGCTTTTGGGTATTTTCAGGGCTGTTTTTGTGCTGTTCTTGGGTTTTCTCAGGGCAGTTTTTGGGCTGTTCCTGGGATTTTTTTCTGGGCGGTTTTGGGGGCAATTTTTGGGTTTTTCAGGGCAATTTTTGGGCTGTTCCTGGGTTTTTTTCAGGGCAATTTTGGGGCGTTCCTGGGGTTTTTTCAGGGCAATTTTTGGGCTGTTCCTGGGTTTTTTTCAGGGCAATTTTTGGGGCGTTCCTGGGTTTTTTTCAGGGCGGTTTTTGGGGCATTCCTGGTGGTTTTTCAAGGCAATTTTGGGGTTTTTTTTGGGGCGGTTCTTGGGTTTTTTCAGGGCGGTTTTTGGGCTGTTTTTGATGCTGGTTTTGGGCTGTTCCTGGGGTTTTTTGACGCGGTTTTTGATGCTGTTTTTGGGGCGTTCCTGGGTTTTTTTCCGGGCAATTTTGGGGCATTCCTGGTTTTTTTCAGGGCAATTTTGGGGCATTCCTGTATTTTTTCCAGGGCAATTTTGGGGCATTCCTGGGGTTTTTTCAGGGCAATTTTTGGGCTGTTCCTGGGTTTTTTTCCGGGCAATTTTGGGGCGTTCCTGGGGTTTTTTCAGGGCGGTTTTTGGGCTGTTCCTGGGGTTTTTTCAGGGCAATTTTGGGGCATTCCTGGGTTTTTTCAGGGCGGTTTTTTGCGTGTTCCTGGGGTTTTCTCAGGGCGATTTTGGGGCATTCCTGGGGTTTTTTCAGGGCACCTTTGGACGCGGTTTTTGGGTCGTTCCTGGGTTTTTTTCAGGGCAATTTTGGGGCGTTCCTGGGTTTTTTTCAGGGCGATTTTGGGGTTTTTTTTGGGGCATTCGTGGGTTTTTTTCAGGGCAATTTTGGGGCATTCCTGGGTTTTTTTCAGGGCAATTTTGGGGCATTCCTGGGTTTTTTTCAGGGCGGTTTTGGGGCATTCCCGGTGGTTTTTCAAGGCAATTTTGGGGTTTTTTTGGGCGGTTTTGGGTTTTTTCAGGGCAGTTTTTGGGCTGTTTTTGATGCTGTTTTTGGGCTGTTCCTGGGGTTTTTTCAGGGCGATTTTGGGGGGTTTTTGGGGCGGTTTTTGGAATTTTTGGGGCTGGTTTTGGGGTGTTCCTGGCGTTTTTTCAGGGCTGTTTTTGATGCTGTTTTTGGAGCATTCCCGGTGGTTTTTCAAGGCAGTTTTTGGGTTTTTTGGGGCGGTTTTTGGCCTGTTTTTAATGCAGTTTTTGACCCGTTCCTGGGTTTTTTTCCAGGCAGTTTTGGGGTTTTTTTGGGGCGGTTTTTGGGTTTTTTCAGGGCGGTTTTTGGGCTGTTCCTGGGTTTTTTTCTGGGCAATTTTGGGGTTTTTTTGGGGCGGTTTTTGGTTTTTTTCAGGGCGGTTTTTGGGCTGTTCCTGGGGTTTTTCAGGGCAATTTTGGGGTTTTTTTGGGGCGGTTTTTGGGTTTTTTCACGGCGGTTTTTTGGGGTGTCCCTGGGTTTTTTTCAGGGCGATTTTGGGTTTCTTTGGGGCAGTTTTTGGGGCGTTCCTGGGTTTTTTTTTCCGTGCTGTTTTTGGAGCGTTCCTGGCGGTTTTTCAAGGCAATTTTGGAGTTTTTTTGGGGCAGCTTTTGGGTATTTTCAGGGCTGTTTTTGGGCTGTTCTTGGGTTTTCTCAGGGCAGTTTTTGGGCTGTTCCTGGGATTTTTTTCTGGGCGGTTTTGGGGGCAGTTTTTGGGTTTTTCAGGGCGGTTTTTGGGCTGTTCCTGGGGTTTTTTCAGGGCAATTTTGGGGCATTCCTGGGGTTTCTTCAGGGCCATTTGGGGTTTTTTTTGGGGCATTCGTGGGTTTTTTTCAGGGCAGTTTTTGGGCTGTTCCTGGGTTTTTTCCAGGGCAATTTTGGGGCGTTCCTGGGTTTTTTTTAGGGCGGTTTTTGGAGCATTCCCGGTGGTTTTTCAAGGCAATTTTGGGGTTTTTTGGGGGCGGTTTTTGGTTTTTTTCAGGGCAGTTTTTGGGCTGTTTTTGATGCTGGTTTTGGGCTGTTCCTGGGGTTTTTTCAGGGCGATTTTGGGGGGTTTTTGGGGCATTCCTGGGTTTTTTTCAGGGCGGTTTTTGGGGCATTCCTGGCAGATTTTCAAGGCAATTTTGGGGTTTTTGAGGGGCAGTTTTTGGGTTTTTTCAGGGCAGTTTTTGGGCTGTTCCTGGGGTTTTTTCTGGGCACTTTTTGACGCGGTTTTTGATGCTGTTTTTGGGGCGTTACTGGGTTTTTTTCCGGGCAATTTTGGGGCATTCCTGGAGTTTTTTCAGGGCGATTTTGGGGTTTTTTTGGGGGCATTCCTGGGTTTTTTTCAGGGCAATTTTGGGGCATTCCTGGGGTTTTTCCAGGGCAATTTTGGGGCATTCCTGGGTTTTTTTCAGGGCAATTTTGGGGCATTCCTGGGGTTTTTCCAGGGCAATTTTTGGGCTGTTCCTGGGTTTTTTCCAGGGCAATTTTGGGGCGTTCCTGGGGTTTTTCAGGGCTGTTTTTAGGGTGTTCCTGGGTATTTTTAGGGCAATTTTGGAGCGTTCCTGGGTTTTTCCAGGGCAATTTTGGGGCATTCCTGTTTTTTTTCAGGGCGTTTTTTGGGGCATTCCTGGTTTTTTTTCAGGGCGTTTTTTGGGGCATTCCTGGATTTTTTCCAGGGCAATTTTGGGGCATTCCTGGGTTTTTTTCAGGGCAATTTTTGGGCTGTTCCTGGGTTTTTTTCCGGGCAATTTTGGGGCATTCCTGGGGTTTTTCAGGGCTGCTTTTAGGGTGTTCCTGGGTTTTTTTAGGGCAATTTTGGGGCATTCCTGGGTTTTTTCAGTGCGGTTTTTGGGGTGTTCCTGGGGTTTTTTTTGGGGGGCATTCCTGGGTTTTTTTCAGGGCAATTTTGGGGCATTCCTGGGTTTTTTTCAGGGCAATTTTGGGGCATTCCTGGATTTTTTCCAGGGCAATTTTGGGGCATTCCTGGGTTTTTTTCAGGGCAATTTTTGGGCTGTTCCTGGGTTTTTTTTCTGGGCAATTTTGGGGCGTTCCTGGGGTTTTTCAGGGCTGTTTTTAGGCTGTTCCTGGGTTTTTTTAGGGCAATTTTGGGGCATTCCTGGGTTTTTTCAGTGCGGTTTTTGGGCTGTTCCTGGGGGTTTTTTTGGGGGGGCATTCCTGGGTTTTTTCCAGGGCAATTTTGGGGCATTCCTGGGTTTTTTTCAGGGCGATTTTGGGCTGTTCCTGGGTTTTTTTCAGGGCGATTTTGGGCTGTTCCTGGGTTTTTTTAGGGCAATTTTGGGGCATTCCTGGGTTTTTTCCAGGGCAATTTTGGGGCATTCCTGGGTTTTTTCAGGGCGGTTTTCGGGGTGTTCCTGGGGTTTTTTTTGGGGGCATTCCTGGGTTTTTTTCAGGGCGGTTTTTGGGGCATTCCTGGTGGTTTTTCAAGGCAATTTTGGGGTTTTTTGTGGGGCAGTTTTTGGGTTTTTTCAGGGCGGTTTTTGGGCTGTTTTAAATGCAGTTTTTGGCGCGTTCCTGGGTTTTTTTCTGGGCAATTTTGGGGGTTTTTTGGGGGCGGTTTTTGGGTTTTTTCAGGGCGGTTTTTGGGCTGTTCCTGGGGTTTTTCAAGGCAATTTTGGGGTTTTTTTGGGGCGGTTTTTGGGTTTTTTCACGGCGGTTTTTGGGGTGTCCCTGGGTTTTTTTCAGGGCGATTTTGGGTTTCTTTGGGGCAGTTTTTGGGGCGTTCCTGGGTTTTTTTTTCCGTGCTGTTTTTGGAGCGTTCCTGGCGGTTTTTCAAGGCAATTTTGGAGTTTTTTTGGGGCAGCTTTTGGGTATTTTCAGGGCTGTTTTTGGGCTGTTCTTGGGTTTTCTCAGGGCAGTTTTTGGGCTGTTCCTGGGATTTTTTTCTGGGCGGTTTTGGGGGCGGTTTTTGGGTTTTTCAGGGCGGTTTTTGGGGCGTTCCTGGGGTTTTTTCAGGGCAATTTTGGGGCGTTCCTGGGGTTTCTTCAGGGCGATTTTGGGTTCTTTTTGGGGCATTCCTGGGTTTTTTTCAGGGCAATTTTGGGGCGTTCCTGGGGTTTTTTCAGGGCAATTTTTGGGCTGTTCCTGGGTTTTTTTCAGGGCAATTTTTGGGGCGTTCCTGGGTTTTTTTCAGGGCGGTTTTTGGGGCATTCCCGGTGGTTTTTCAAGGCAATTTTGGAGGTTTTTTTGGGGCGGTTTTTGGGTTTTTTTCAGGGCAGTTTTTGGGCTGTTTTTGATGCTGGTTTTGGGCTGTTCCTGGGGTTTTTTCAGGGCGATTTTGGGGGGTTTTTGGGGCATTCCTGGGTTTTTTTCAGGGCGGTTTTTGGGGCATTCCTGGTGGTTTTTCAAGGCAATTTTGGAGGCTTTTTGGGGCGGTTTTGGGTTTTTTTCAGGGCAGTTTTTGGGCTGTTTTTGATGCTGTTTTGGGGCTGTTCCTGGGGTTTTTTTCAGGGCACTTTTTGACGCGGTTTTTGATGCTGTTTTTGGGGCGTTCCTGGGTTTTTTTCCGGGCAATTTTGGGGCATTCCTGGGTTTTTTCAGGGCGGTTTTGGGGCATTCCTGGGTTTTTTCAGGGCAATTTTGGGGCATTCCTGGGTTTTTTTCAGGGCAATTTTGGGGCATTCCTGGGGTTTTTTCAGGGCAATTTTTGGGCTGTTCCTGGGTTTTTTTCCGGGCAATTTTGGGGCCTTCCTGGGGTTTTTTCAGGGCGGTTTTTGGGCTGTTCCTGGGGTTTTTTCAGGGCAATTTTGGGGCATTCCTGGGTTTTTTCAGGGCGGTTTTTGGGGTGTTCCTGGGGTTTTCTCAGGGCGATTCTGGGGTTTTTTTTGGGGCATTCCTGGGATTTTTTCAGGGCAATTTTGGGGCATTCCTGGGGTTTTTTCAGGGCACCTTTGGACGCGGTTTTTGGGTCGTTCCTGGGTTTTTTTCAGGGCAATTTTGGGGCGTTCCTGGGTTTTTTTCAGGGCGATTTTGGGGTTTTTTTTGGGGCATTCGTGGGTTTTTTTCAGGGCAATTTTGGGGCATTCCTGTTTTTTTTCAGTGCGGTTTTTGGGGCATTCCTGGGTTTTCTCCAGGGCAATTTTGGGGCATTCCTGGGTTTTTTTCAGGGCGGTTTTTGGGGCATTCCCGGTGGTTTTTCAAGGCAATTTTGGGTTTTTTTGGGGGCGGTTCTTGGGTTTTTTCAGGGCGGTTTTTGGGCTGTTTTTGATGCTGTTTTTGGGCTGTTCCTGGGGTTTTTTTTCAGGGCACTTTTTGACGCGGTTTTTGATGCTGTTTTTGGGGCGTTCCTGGGTTTTTTTCCAGGCAATTTTGGGCTGTTCCTGGGTTTTTTCCAGGGCAATTTTGGGGCATTCCTGGGTTTTTTTCAAGGCGGTTTTTGGGGCATTCCTGGTGGTTTTTCAAGGCAATTTTGGGGTTTTTTGTGGGGCAGTTTTTGGGTTTTTTCAGGGCGGTTTTTGGGCTGTTTTAAATGCAGTTTTTGGCGCGTTCCTGGGTTTTTTTCTGGGCAATTTTGGGGGTTTTTTGGGGGCGGTTTTTGGTTTTTTTCAGTGCGGTTTTTGGGGCATTCCTGGGTTTTTTTCAGGGCAATTTTTGGGCTGTTCCTGGGTTTTTTTCCGGGCAATTTTGGGGCATTCCTGGGGTTTTTCAGGGCTGTTTTTAGGCTGTTCCTGGGTTTTTTTAGGGCAATTTTAGGGCGTTCCTGGCTTTTTTTTTCAGGGCGATTTTGGGGGGGTTTTTTTGGGCATTCCTGGGTTTTTTCAGTGCGGTTTTTGGGGCATTCCTGTTTTTTTTTCAGTGCGGTTTTTGGGGCATTCCTGGGTTTTTCCCAGGGCAATTTTTGGCGCGCTCCTGTTTTTTTTTTTTTCCCGTGCTGTTTTTGTCACTTCCCCGGCGTTTTTCCAAGCCGATTTCGGGGTGTATTTTGGTGGGTTTTTTTTTGTGGTTTTTTTTTCGGGGTGCCTCTCACCATGCGCAGGTAGTTCATCAGGCTGGTGCCGTGGGGCCAGATGCCGGGCGCGGCGCAGGCCAGCGGCCGCCCGCCGATCTCCTGGCTGCGGTTCAGCTCCCGCACGGCGCCCACCACCACGTGCACGGCGTCGAAGAGCAGCGCCGCCGACAGCTGCGGGGGGAGACAAGGCCGCTTTTTTGGGGGTCCCCCCGGAGGGTTTGGGGTCCCCCCAGACCCCAAATCCCCACCCCAGAGACCCCCAAGGGTTTGGGTTCAGCAAGACGTCGAATCTCCAAATCTTTGTCATTTTTTTGTTAATTTTTGTCAATTTTTGGTCACTTTTTCCCGAGGTTTTTTGGGATCCCTTCAAGGTTTTTGGGGTCTCCATCGAGTTTTGGGGTCCCCCTGAGGGTTTGGGGTCCCCCCAGACCCCAAATCCCCACCCCAGAGACCCCCCCAGGGTTTGGGTTCAGCGCGACGTCGAATCTCAAAGTTTTTGTCAATTTTTGTCATTTTTTTGTCAATTTATGTCAATTTTTTGACATTTTCCCCAACGTTTTTTGGGGTCCCTTCAAGGTTTTTTGGGGTCTCCATCGAGTTTTGGGGTCCCAAATTCCCACCCCAGAAACCCCCCCAGGGTTTGGGTTCAGCGCGACGTCAAATTTCCAATTTTTTGTCACTTTTTGTAACTTTTTTCCTATTTTTTTGGGGTCCCTTCAAGGTTTTTTCGGGTCTCCATCGAGTTTTGGGGTCGCCCTGAGGGTTTGGGGTCCCCCCAGACCCCAAATCCCCACCCCAGAGACCCCCCAGGGTTTGGGTTCAGCGCGACGTCGAATCTCCAAATCTTTGTCATTTTTTGTCAATTTTTGGTCACTTTTCCCCGAGGTTTTTGGGGTTCCTCCAAGGTTTTTTCGGGTCTCCATCGAGTTTTTGGGGTCTCCATCGAGTTTTTGGGGTCTCCATCGAGTTTTGGGGTCCCCCCAGACCCCAAATCCCCACCCCAGAGACCCCCCAGGGTTTGGGTTCAGCGAGACGTCGAATCTCCAAATTTTTGTCACTTTTTGTAACTTTTTTCCTATTTTTTTGGGGTCCCTTCAAGGTTTTTTGGGGTCTCCATCGAGTTTTGGGGTCCCCCTGAGGGTTTGGGGTCCCCCCAGACCCCAAATCCCCACCCCAGAGACCCCCCAGGGTTTGGGTTCAGCGCGACCTCGAATCTCCAAATTTTTGTCATTTTTTTGTCATTTTTTCTCAATTTTTGGTCACTTTTCCCCGAGGTTTTTGGGGTTCCTCCAAGGTTTTTTCGGGTCTCCATCGAGTTTTTGGGGTCTCCATCGAGTTTTGGGGTCCCCCCAGACCCCAAATCCCCACCCCAGAGACCCCCCAGGGTTTGGCTTCAGCGAGACGTCGAATCTCCAAATTTTTGTCAATTTTTGTCATTTTTTTTTTCAATTTTTGTCAATTTTTTGTCATTTTCCCCAACGTTTTTTGGGGTCCATTCAAGGTTTTTGGGGTCTCCATCGAGTTTTGGGGTCCCCCTGAGGGTTTGGGGTCCCCCCAGACCCCAAATCCCCACCCCAGAGACCCCCCAGGGTTTGGGTTCAGCGCGACGTCGAATCTCCAAATTTTTGTCATTTTTTGTCATTTTTTTTGTCAATTTTTGTCATTTTTTTGTCATTTTCCCCAACGTTTTTTTGGGGTCCCTTCAAGGTTTTTGGGGTCTCTACTGAGTTTTGGGGTCCCCCCAGACCCCAAATCCCCACCCCAGAAACCCCCCCAGGGTTTGGGTTCAGCGCGACGTCAAATTTCCAATTTTTTGTCATTTTTTGGTCATTTTTTCCCGAGGTTTTTGGGGTTCCTTCAAGGTTTTTTGGGGGCCCAATCGAGTTTTGGGGTCCCCCTGAGGGTTTGGGGTCCCCCCAGACCCCAAATCCCCACCCCAGAGACCCCCAAGGGTTTGGGTTCACCGAGACATCGAATCTCCAAATTTTTTGTCAATTTTTGTCATTTTTTTCCTATTTTTTTTTTGGGTTCCTTCAAGGGTTTTTGGCGTCTCCATCGAGTTTTTGGGGTCTCCATCGAGTTTTGGGGTCCCCCTGAGGGTTTGGGGTCCCCCCAGACCCCAAATCCCCACCCCAGAGACCCCCCAGGGTTTGGGTTCAGCGCGACGTCGAATCTCCAAATTTTTGTCATTTTTTGTCATTTTTTTTGTCAATTTTTGTCATTTTTTTTGTCAATTTTTGTCATTTTTTTGTCATTTTCCCCAACGTTTTTTTGGGGTCCCTTCAAGGTTTTTGGGGTCTCTACTGAGTTTTGGGGTCCCCCCAGACCCCAAATCCCCACCCCAGAGACCCCCCCAGGGTTTGGGTTCACCGAGACGTCGAATCTCCAAATTTTTGTCAATTTTTGTCATTTTTTGTCATTTTTTGGTCACTTTTTGTCATTTTTTGTCATTTTTCCTATTTTTTTTAGGGTTCCTTCAAGATTTTTTGGGGTCTCCATCGAGTTTTGGGGTCCCAAATCCCCACCCCAGAAACCCCCCAGGGTTTGGGTTCAGCGAGACGTCGAATCTCAAAGTTTTTGTCAATTTTTGTCTTTTTTTTCCTATTTTTTGGGGGTCCCTTCAAGGTTTTTTGGGGTCTCCATCGAGTTTTGGGGTCCCCCTGAGGGTTTGGGGTCCCCCCAGACCCCAAATCCCCACCCCAGAGACCCCCCAGGGTTTGGGTTCAGCGCGACGTCGAATCTCCAAATTTTTGTCAATTTTTGTCATTTTTTGTCATTTTTTGGTCACTTTTTTTCATTTTTTGTCATTTTTTGTCATTTTTCCTATTTTTTTTAGGGTTCCTTCAAGATCTTTTGGGGTCTCCATCGAGTTTTGGGGTCCCAAATCCCCACCCCAGAGACCCCCCAGGGTTTGGGTTCAGCGAGACGTCGAATCTCAAAGTTTTTGTCAATTTTTGTCTTTTTTTTCCTATTTTTTGGGGGTCCCTTCAAGGTTTTTTGGGGTCTCCATCGAATTTTGGGGTCCCCCCGGAGGGTTTGGGGTCCCCCCAGACCCCAAATCCCCACCCCAGAAATCCCCCAATGATTTGGGTTCACCGAGACGTCCAATCTCCAAATTTTTTGTCAATTTTTGTCATTTTTTGTCATTTTTTTTTCAATTTTTGTCATTTTTTGGTCATTTTTGTCCAAGGTTTTTTGGGGTCTCCATCGAGTTTTGGGGTTCCCCCAGGATTTTCAGCCCCCCAAACTTTTTAGGGTCCCCCCAGGGATGTTTTTGGGGTCCCCCAGGGCTTTTTTTTTGGGTTTTTTGGTTTCCAGTGGGGTTTTTTAGGATTTCCCCGAGGTTTTTGGGGTTTTTTTTGGTTCCCCCCAGGTTTTTTGGGGTCCCCCCGGATTTTTTAGGGTTCCCCCAAATTCCCCAATTCCTTCTGGGATTTTTTGGGTTCCCCCCGGGTTTTTGGGGGTTTTTTTTTGGGATTTTTTTGGTCACCCCAAGTTTTTAGGGTGCCCCCAAGAATATTTTTCGGTTTTTTGGTTTCCAGTGGGGTTTTTTAGGATTTCCCCGAGGTTTTTGGGGGTTTTTTTGTTCCCCCGGGTTTTTTGGGTTTCCCCGGGTTTTTTGGGTTTTTTTTGGGATTTTTTTGGTCCCCTCAGGTTTTTTGGGGTCTCCTCAGGGGTTTTTTTGGGTTTTTTGGTTTCCAGTGGGATTTTTTAGGGTTTCCCCGGGATTTTGGGGTTTTTTGGTTCCTCCCAGGTTTTTAGGGTTCCCCCGGGGATTTTTGGGTTTCCCCCGGGTTTTTTGGGGTTTTTTTGGGATTTTTTTGGTTCCCCCAAGTTTTTAGGGTCCCACCAAGGATATTTTTTGGTTTTTTGGTTTCCAGTGGGTTTTTTTAGGGTTCCCCCGGGATTTTGGGATTTTTTTGGGATTTTTTTGGTCACCCCGGGTTTTTAGGGTCCCCCCGGGTTTTTTTTGGGGGGTTTTTTGGTTTCCAGTGGGGTTTTTTAGGGTTCCCCCGAGGATTTTGGGGTTTTTTTTTTGTTCCCCCGGGGGTTTTTGGGTTCCCCCCGGGTTTTTTGGGGTTTTTTTTTGGGATTTTTTGGTTCCCCCAAGTTTTTAGGGTCCCCCCAAGGATATTTTTTTGTTTTTTGGTTTCCAGTGGGTTTTTTTAGGGTTCCCCCGGGATTTTGGGATTTTTTTGGTTCCTCCCAGGTTTTTAGGGTTCCCCCAGGGATGGTTTTGGGGTCCCCCCCGGGTTTTTTTTGGGGGGGTTTTTTGGTTTCCAGTGGGGTTTTTTAGGGTCCCCCGAGGATTTTGGGGTTTTTTTTGGTTCCCCCCAGGTTTTTTGGGGTCCCCCGGATTTTTTAGGGTTCCCCCAAATTCCCCAATTCCCTCTGGGATTTTTTTTGTTCCCCCGGGTTTTTTGGGGTTTTTTTGGGATTTTTTGGTCACCCCAAGTTTTTAGGGTCCCCCCAAGGATATTTTTTGGTTTTTTGGTTTCCAGTGGGGTTTTTTAGGGTCCCCCGAGGATTTTGGGGTTTTTTTTGGTTCCCCCCAGGTTTTTTGGGGTCCCCCGGATTTTTTAGGGTTCCCCCAAATTCCCCAATTCCTTCTGGGATTTTTTGGGTTCCCCCCGGGTTTTTTTGGGGTTTTTTTGGGATTTTTTTGGTCCCCTCAGGTTTTTAGGGTGCCCCCAGGGATGTTTTTGGGTTTTTTGGTTTCCAGTGGGGTTTTTTAGGGTTTCCCCAGGATTTTGGGATTTTTTTTGTTCCCCCGGTTTTTTTGGGTTCCCCCCGGGTTTTTTTGGGGTTTTTTTTGGGATTTTTTGGTTCCCCCAAGTTTTTAGGGTCCCCCCAAGGATATTTTTTTGTTTTTTGGTTTCCAGTGGGATTTTTTAGGGTCCCCCGAGGTTTTTGGGGTTTTTTTGTTCCCCAATGTTTTTAGGGTTCCCCCGGGGGGTTTTGGGGTTCCCCCAAATTCCCCAACTCCATCTGGGTGTTTTTTTGGGTTCCCCCCGGGTTTTTGGGGTTTTTTTTTGGGATTTTTTTGGTTCCCCCAAGTTTTTAGGGTCCCCTCAGGGCTTTTTTTTTTTGTTTTTTGGTTTCCAGTGGGGTTTTTTAGGGTTTCCCCGAGGTTTTTGGGGTTTTTTTTGTTCCTCCCAGGTTTTTAGGGTTCCCCCAGGGATGGTTTTTGGGTCCCCCCGGGTTTTTTGGGGTTTTTTTGGGATTCTTTTGGTCACCCCAAGTTTTTAGGGTCCCCCCAAGGATATTTTTTTGTTTTTTGGTTTCCAGTGGGGTTTTTTAGGGTTTCCCCGAGGATTTTGGGGTTTTTTTGGTTCCTCACAGGTTTTTTAGGGTCCCCCCGGATTTTTTAGGGTTCCCCCAAATTCCCCAATTCCTTCTGGGATTTTTTGGGTTCCCCCCGGGTTTTTTGGGGTTTTTTTGGGATTTTTTTGGTCCCCCCGGGTTTTTAGGGTCCCCCCAAGGATATTTTCTGGGTTTTTGGTTTCCAGTGGGATTTTTTAGGGTCCCCCGAGGTTTTTGGGGTTTTTTTTGTTCCCCAATGTTTTTAGGGTTCCCCCGGGGGGTTTTGGGGTTCCCCCAAATTCCCCAACTCCCTCTGGGTGTTTTTTTGGGGTCCCCCCGGGTTTTTGGGGTTTTTTTTTGGGATTTTTTGGTTCCCCCAAGTTTTTAGGGTCCCCCCAGGGCTTTTTTTTGGGGTTTTTTTGGTTTCCAGTGGGGTTTTTTAGGGTTCCCCCGGGATTTTGGGGTTTTTTTTTTGTTCCCCCGGGGGTTTTTGGGGTCCCCCCGGGTTTTTTGGGGTTTTTTTTGGGATTTTTTTGGTCACCCCAAGTTTTTAGGGTCCCCCCAAGGATATTTTCTGGGTTTTTGGTTTCCAGTGGGATTTTTTAGGGTCCCCCGAGGTTTTTGGGGTTTTTTTTTGTTCCCCAATGTTTTTAGGGTTCCCCCGGGGGGTTTTGGGGTTCCCCCAAATTCCCCAACTCCCTCTGGGTGTTTTTTTTGGGGTCCCCCCGGGTTTTTTGGGGTTTTTTTTTGGGATTTTTTGGTTCCCCCAAGTTTTTAGGGTCCCCCCAGGGCTTTTTTTTGGGGTTTTTTGGTTTCCAGTGGGGTTTTTAGGGTTCCCCCGGGATTTTGGGGTTTTTTTTTTTGTTCCCCCGGGGGTTTTTGGGGTCCCCCGGGTTTTTTTGGGTTTTTTTGGGATTTTTTTGGTCACCCCAAGTTTTTAGGGTGCCCCCAAGGATATTTTTTTGTTTTTTGGTTTCCAGTGGGGTTTTTTAGGGTTCCCCCGGGATTTTTTGGGTTTTTTTGGGATTTTTTTGGTCACCCCGGGTTTTTAGGGTCCCCCCCGGGTTTTTTTGGGGGGGGGTTTTTGGTTTCCAGTGGGATTTTTTAGGGTCCCCCGAGGATTTTGGGGTTTTTTTTTTGTTCCCCCAGGTTTTTAGGGTTCCCCCGGGGGGTTTTGGGGTTCCCCCAAATTCCCCAATTCCCTCTGGGATTTTTTGGGTTCCCCCCGGGTTTTTTGGGTTTTTTTGGGATTTTTTGGTCACCCCAAGTTTTTAGGGTGCCCCCAAGGATATTTTTTGTTTTTTTGGTTTCCAGTGGGGTTTTTTAGGGTCCCCCGAGGATTTTGGGGTTTTTTTGGTTCCTCCCAGGTTTTTGGGGTCCCCCTGGGGTTTTTGGGGTTTTTTGGGATTTTTTTGGTTCCCCCAAGTTTTTAGGGTCCCCCCAGGGCTTTTTTTTGGGTTTTTTGGTTTCCAGTGGGATTTTTAGGGTTCCCCCGGGATTTTGGGGTTTTTTTTGTTCCCCCAGGGGTTTTTGGGGTCCCCCCGGGTTTTTTGGGTTTTTTTTGGGGATTTTTTTGGTCACCCCAAGTTTTTAGGGTCCCCTCAGGGTTTTTTGGGGTTTTTTGGTTTCCAGTGGGATTTTTTAGGATTTCCCTGAGGATTTTGGGGTTTTTTTGGTTCCTCCCAGGTTTTTAGGGTTCCCTGGCTTTTTTAGGGTTCCCCCCGGGTTTTTGGGGTTTTTTTGGGGATTTTTTTGGTCACCCCAAGTTTTTAGGGTGCCCCCAAGGATATTTTTTTGTTTTTTGGTTTCCAGTGGGTTTTTTTAGGGTTCCCCCGGGATTTTGGGATTTTTTTTGGGATTTTTTTGGTCACCCCGGGTTTTTAGGGTCCCCCCCGGGTTTTTTTTGGGGGGGTTTTTTGGTTTCCAGTGGGGTTTTTTAGGGTTCCCCCGAGGATTTTGGGGTTTTTTTTTTGTTCCCCCGGGGGTTTTTGGGTTTCCCCCGGGGTTTTTTGGGGTTTTTTTGGGGATTTTTTGGTTCCCCCAAGTTTTTAGGGTCCCCCCAAGGATATTTTTTGGTTTTTTGGTTTCCAGTGGGATTTTTTAGGGTTCCCCCGGGATTTTGGGGTTTTTTTTGTTCCTCCCAGGTTTTTAGGGTGCCCCCGGAATTTTAGGGTTCCCCCCTGGGTTTTTGGGGGTTTTTTTGGGATTTTTTTTGTCACCCCAAGTTTTTTGGGGTCCCCTCTGGGTTTTTTGGGGTTTTTTGGTTTCCAGTGGGGTTTTTTAGGGTTCCCCCGGGATTTTGGGATTTTTTTTTGTTTCCCCCGGGTTTTTTGGGGGTTTTTTTTGGGATTTTTTTGGTTCCCCCAAGTTTTTAGGGTGCCCCCAAGGATATTTTTTTGTTTTTTGGTTTCCAGTGGGGTTTTTTAGGGTTCCCCCGGGATTTTTTGGGTTTTTTTTGGGATTTTTTTGGTCACCCCGGGTTTTTAGGGTCCCCCCCGGGTTTTTTTTGGGGGGGGGTTTTTGGTTTCCAGTGGGATTTTTTAGGGTCCCCCGAGGATTTTGGGGTTTTTTTTTGTTCCCCCAGGTTTTTAGGGTTCCCCCGGGGGGTTTTGGGGTTCCCCCAAATTCCCCAATTCCCTCTGGGATTTTTTGGGTTCCCCCCGGGTTTTTTGGGTTTTTTTTGGGATTTTTTGGTCACCCCAAGTTTTTAGGGTGCCCCCAAGGATATTTTTTGTTTTTTTGGTTTCCAGTGGGGTTTTT
>NW_026530386.1:0-37257 GCF_026979565.1 Vidua chalybeata | reverse complement strand
ACCCTTCAATTTAGGCTACAGGAGAGGTCGTTTGGAAAGAATGCCATTTTTGGCCCTTGGACAGATCACCCCTAAAAAGCACGAACGTCTGAGGATAGCGTCCCCAGGAAAGCTGCTAGCCCCAAAATCTTGCGTTCTATCTCGCCGACTGCTTGCACTTTACTGACAGGACCACAACTTGGCTCCTGAACCCTTCAATTTAGGCTACAAGGAGAGGTCGTTTGGAAACAATGCCATTTTTTGGCCCTTGGACAGGATCACCCCTAAAAAGCACGAACGTCTGAGGATAGCGTCCCCAGGAAAGCTGCTAGCCCCAAAATCTTGCGTTCTATCTCGCCGACTGCTTGCACTTTACTGCAGGACCACAAACTTGGCTCCTGAACCCTTAAATTTAGGCTACAGGAGAGGTCGTTTGGAAGAATGCCATTTTTGGCCCTTGGACAGGATCACCCCTAAAAAGCACGAACGTCTGAGGATAGCGTCCCCAGGAACTGCTAGCCCCCAAAATCTTGCGTTCTATCTCGCCGACTGCTTGCACTTTACTGCAGGACCACAAACTTGGCTCCTGAACCCTTAAATTTAGGCTACAGGAGAGGTCGTTTGGAAGAAATGCCATTTTTGGCCCTTGGACAGGATACCCCTAAAAAGCACGAACGTCTGAGGATAGCGTCCCAGGAAAGCTGCTAGCCCCAAAATCTTGCGTTCTATCTCGCGACTGCTTGCACTTTACTGACAGGACCACAAACTTGGCTCCTGAACCCTTCAATTAGGCTACAGGAGAGGTCGTTTGGAAACAATGCCATTTTTGGCCCTTGGACAGGATCACGCCCTAAAAGCACGAACGTCTGAGGATAGCGTCCCCAGGAAAGCTGCTAGCCCCAAAATCTGGCGTTCTATCTCGCCGACTGCTTGCACTTTACTGACAGGACCACAAACTTGGCTCCTGACCCTTCAATTTAGGCTACAGGAGAGGTCGTTTGGAAAGAAAGCCATTTTGTGGCCTTGGACAGGATCGCCCCTAAAAGCACGAACGTCTGAGGATAGCGTCCCCAGGAAAGCTGCTAGCCCCAAAATCTGGCGTTCTATCTCGCCGACTGCTTGCACTTTACTGACAGGACCACAAACTTGGCTCCTGAACCCTTCAATTTAGGCTACAGGAGAGGTCGTTTGGAAACAATGCCATTTTTGGCCCTGGACAGGATCACCCCTAAAAAGCACGAACGTCTGAGGATAGCGTCCCCAGGAAAGCTGCTAGCCCCAAAATCTTGCGTTCTATCTCGCCGACTGCTTGCACTTTACTGACAGGACCACAAACTTGTCTCCTGAACCCTTAAATTTAGGCTACAGGAGAGGTCGTTTGGAAAGAATGCCATTTTTGGCCCTTGGACAGGATCACCCCTAAAAAGCACGAACGTCTGAGGATAGCGTCCCCAGGAAAGCTGCTAGCCCCAAAATCTGGCGTTCTATCTCGCCGACTGCTTGCACTTTACTGACAGGACCACAAACTTGGCTCCTGAACCCTTCAATTTGGCTACAGGAGAGGTCGTTTGGAAAAAATGCCATTTTTGGCCCTTGGACAGATCACCCCTAAAAAGCTACGAACGTCTGAGGATAGCGTCCCGGAAAGCTGCTAGCCCCAAAATCTGGCGTTCTATCTCGCCGACTGCTTGCACTTTACTGACAGACCACAAACTTGGCTCCTGAACCCTTCAATTTAGGCTACAGGAGAGGTCGTTTGGAAAATGCCATTTTTGGCCCTTGGACAGGATCACCCCTAAAAAGCACGAACGTCTGAGGATAGCGTCCCCAGGAAAGCTGCTAGCCCCAAATCTTGCGTTCTATCTCGCCGACTGCTTGCACTTTACTGACAGGACCACAAACTTGGCTCCTGAACCCTTCAATTTAGGCTACAGGAGAGGTCGTTTGGAAGAATGCCATTTTTGGCCCTTGGACAGGATCACCCTAAAAAGCACGAACGTCTGAGGATAGCGTCCCCAGGAAAGCTGCTAGCCCCAAAATCTGGCGTTCTATCTCGCGCGACTGCTTGCACTTTACTGACAGGACCACAAACTTGGCTCCTGAACCCTTAATTTAGGCTACAGGAGAGGTCGTTTGGAAAGAATGCCATTTTTGGCCCTTGGACAGGATCACCCCTAAAAAGCACGAACGTCTGAGGATAGCGTCCCAGGAAAGCTGCTAGCCCAAAATCTGGCGTTCTATCTCGCCGACTGCTTGCACTTTACTGACAGGACCACAAACTTGGCTCCTGAACCCTTCATTTAGGCTACAGGAGAGGTCGTTTGGGAAAGAATGCCATTTTTGGCCCTTGGACAGGATCGCCCCTAAAAAGCACGAACGTCTGAGGATAGCGTCCCAGGAAAGCTGCTAGCCCCAAATCTGCGTTCTATCTCGCCGACTGCTTGCACTTTACTGACAGGACCACAAACTTGGCTCCTGAACCCTTCAATTTAGGCTACAGGAGAGGTCGTTTGGAAACAATGCCATTTTTGGCCCTTGGACAGGATCACCCCTAAAAAGCACGAACGTCTGAGGATAGCGTCCCCAGGAAAGCTGCTAGCCCCAAAATCTGGCGTTCTATCTCGCCGACTGCTTGCACTTTACTGACAGGACCACAAACTTGGCTCCTGAACCCTTCAATTTAGGCTACAGGAGAGGTCGTTTGGAAAGAATGCCATTTTTGGCCCTTGGACAGGATCACCCCTAAAAAGCACGAACGTCTGAGGATAGCGTCCCCAGGAAAGCTGCTAGCCCCAAAATCTGGCGTTCTATCTCGCCGACTGCTTGCACTTTACTGACAGGACCACAAACTTGGCTCCTGAACCCTTCAATTTAGGCTACAGGAGAGGTCGTTTGGAAGAATGCCATTTTTGGCCCTTGGACAGGATCACCCCTAAAAGCACGAACGTCTGAGGATAGCGTCCCAGGAAAGCTGCTAGCCCCAAAATCTTGCGTTCTATCTCGCCGACTGCTTGCACTTTACTGGCAGGACCACAAACTTGGCTCCTGAACCCTTCAATTTAGGCTACAGGAGAGGTCGTTTGGAAACAATGCCATTTTTGGCCCTTGGACAGGATCACCCCTAAAAAGCACGAACGTCTGAGGATAGCGTCCCCAGGAAAGCTGCTAGCCCCAAAATCTGGCGTTCTATCTCGCCGACTGCTTTGCACTTTACTGACAGGACAGGACCACAAACTTGGCTCCTGAACCCTTCAATTTAGGCTACAGGAGAGGTCGTTTGGAAAATGCCATTTTGGCCCTTGGACACGATCACCCCTAAAAAGCACGAACGTCTGAGGATAGCGTCCCCAGGAAAGCTGCTAGCCCAAAATCTGGCGTTCTATCTCGCCGACTGCTTGCACTTTACTGACAGGACCACAAACTTGGCTCCTGAACCTTACATTTAGGCTACAGGAGAGGTCGTTTGGAAAGAATGCCATTTTTGGCCCTTGGACAGGATCACCCCTAAAAAGCACGAACGTCTGAGGATAGCGTCCCCAGGAAAGCTGCTAGCCCCAAAATCTGGCGTTCTATCTCGCCGACTGCTTGCACTTTACTGACAGGACCACAACTTGGCTCCTGAACCCTTCAATTTAGGCTACAGGAGAGGTCGTTTGGAAGAATGCCATTTTTGGCCCTTGGACAGGATCACCCCTAAAAAGCACGAACGTCTGAGGATAGCGTCCCCAGGAAAGCTGCTAGCCCCAAATCTGGCGTTCTATCTGCCTACTGCTTTGCACTTTACTGCAGGACCACAAACTTGGCTCCTGAACCCTTCAATTTAGGCTACAGGAGAGGTCGTTTGGAAAGAATGCCATTTTTGGCCCTTGGACAGGATCACCCCTAAAAAGCACGAACGTCTGAGGATAGCGTCCCCAGAAAGCTGCTAGCCCCAAAATCTGGCGTTCTATCTCGCCGACTGCTTGCACTTTACTGACAGGACCACAAACTTGGCTCCTGAACCCTTCAATTTAGGCTACAGGAGAGGGCGTTTGGAAACAATGCCATTTTTGGCCCTGGACAGGATCACCCCTAAAAGCACGAACGTCTGAGGATAGCGTCCCCAGGAAAGCTGCTAGCCCCAAAATCTGGCGTTCTATCTCGCCGACTGCTTGCCTTTACTGACAGGACCACAAACTTGGCTCCTGAACCCTTCAATTTAGGCTACAGGAGAGTCGTTTGGAAACAATGCCATTTTTGGCCCTTGGACAGATCACCCCTAAAAAGCACGAACGTCTGAGGATAGCGTCCCCAGGAAAAGCTGCTAGCCCAAAATCTGCGTTCTATCTCGCCGACTGCTTGCACTTTACTGACAGGACCACAAACTTGGCTCCTGAACCCTCAATTTAGGCTACAGAGAGGTCGTTTGGAAAGAATGCCATTTTTGGCCCTTGGACACGATCACCCTAAAAAGCACGAACGTCTGAGGATAGCGTCCCCAGGAAAGCTGCTAGCCCCAAAATCTGGCGTTCTATCTCGCCGACTGCTTGCACTTTACTGACAGGACCACAAACTTGGCTCCTGAACCCTTCAATTTAGGCTACAGGAGAGTCGTTTGGAAACAATGCCATTTTGGCCCTTGGACAGGATCACCCCTAAAAAGCACGAACGCTGAGGATAGCGTCCCCAGGAAAGCTGCTAGCCCCAAAATCTTGCGTTCTATCTCGCCGACTGCTTGCACTTTACTGACAGGACCACAAACTTTGGCTCCTGAACCCTTCAATTTAGGCTACAGGAGAGGTCGTTTGGAAAGAATGCCATTTTTGGCCCTTGGACAGGATCACCCCTAAAAAGCACGAACGTCTGAGGATAGCGTCCCCAGGAAAGCTGCTAGCCCCCAAATCTGGCGTTCTATCTCGCCGACTGCTTGCACTTTACTGACAGGACCACAAACTTGGCTCCTGAACCTTCAATTTAGGCTACAGGAGAGGTCGTTTGGAAAGAATGCATTTTTGGCCCTTGGACAGGATCACCCCTAAAAAGCACGAACGTCTGAGGATAGCGTCCCCAGGAAAGCTGCTAGCCCCAAAATCTGGCGTTCTATCTCGCCGACTGCTTGCACTTTACTGGCAGGACCACAAACTTGGCTCCTGAACCCTTCAATTTAGGCTACAGGAGAGGTCGTTTGGAAAGAATGCCATTTTTGGCCCTTGGACAGGATCACCCCTAAAAAGCACGAACGTCTGAGGATAGCGTCCCCAGGAAAGCTGCTAGCCCAAAATCTGCGTTCTATCTCGCCGACTGCTTGCACTTTACTGACAGGACCACAAACTTGGCTCCTGAACCCTTCAATTTAGGCTACAGGAGAGGTCGTGTTGGAAAGAATGCCATTTTTGGCCCTTGGACACGATCACCCTAAAAAAGCACGAACGTCTGAGGATAGCGTCCCCAGGAAAGCTGCTAGCCCCAAAATCTGGCGTTCTATCTCGCCGACTGCTTGCACTTTACTGACAGGACCACAAACTTGGCTCCTGAACCCTTCAATTTAGGCTACAGGAGAGGTCGTTTGGAAAGAATGCCATTTTTGGCCCTTGGACAGGATCACCCCTAAAAAGCACGAACGTCTGAGGATAGCGTCCCCAGGAAAGCTGCTAGCCCCAAAATCTGGCGTTCTATCTCGCCGACTGCTTGCACTTTACTGACAGGACCACAAACTTGGCTCCTGAACCCTTCAATTTAGGCTACAGGAGAGGTCGTTTGGAAACAATGCCATTTTTGGCCCTTGGACAGGATCACCCCTAAAAAGCACGAACGTCTGAGGATAGCGTCCCCAGGAAAGCTGCTAGCCCCAAAATCTTGCGTTCTATCTCGCCGACTGCTTGCACTTTACTGGCAGGACCACAAACTTGGCTCCTGAACCCTTCAATTTAGGCTACAGGAGAGGTCGTTTGGAAAGAATGCCATTTTTGGCCCTTGGACAGGATCACCCCTAAAAAGCACGAACGTCTGAGGATAGCGTCCCCAGGAAAGCTGCTAGCCCCAAAATCTGGCGTTCTATCTCGCCGACTGCTTGCACTTTACTGACAGGACCACAAACTTGGCTCCTGAACCCTTCAATTTAGGCTACAGGAGAGGTCGTTTGGAAAGAATGCCATTTTTGGCCCTTGGACAGGATCACCCCTAAAAAGCACGAACGTCTGAGGATAGCGTCCCCAGGAAAGCTGCTAGCCCCAAAATCTGGCGTTCTATCTCGCCGACTGCTTGCACTTTACTGACAGGACCACAAACTTGGCTCCTGAACCCTTCAATTTAGGCTACAGGAGAGGTCGTTTGGAAACAATGCCATTTTTGGCCCTTGGACAGGATCACCCCTAAAAAGCACGAACGTCTGAGGATAGCGTCCCCAGGAAAGCTGCTAGCCCCAAAATCTGGCGTTCTATCTCGCCGACTGCTTGCACTTTACTGACAGGACCACAAACTTGGCTCCTGAACCCTTCAATTTAGGCTACAGGAGAGGTCGTTTGGAAACAATGCCATTTTGGCCCTTGGACAGATCACCCCTAAAAGCACGAACGTCTGAGATAGCGTCCCCAGGAAAGCTGCTAGCCCCAAAATCTGGCGTTCTATCTCGCCGACTGCTTGCACTTTACTGACAGGACCACAACTTGGCTCCTGAACCCTTCAATTTAGGCTACAGGAGAGGTCGTTTGGAAACAATGCCATTTTTGGCCCTTGGACAACGATCACCCCTAAAAAGCACGAACGTCTGAGGATAGCGTCCCCAGGAAAGCTGCTAGCCCCAAAATCTGGCGTTCTATCTCGCGACTGCTTGCACTTTACTGACAGGACCACAAACTTGGCTCCTGAACCCTTCAATTTAGGCTACAGGAGAGGTCGTTTGGAAAGAATGCCATTTTTGGCCCTTGGACAGGATCACCCCTAAAAAGCACGAACGTCTGAGATAGCGTCCCCAGGAAAGCTGCTAGCCCCAAAATCTGGCGTTCTATCTCGCCGACTGCTTGCACTTTACTGACAGGACCACAAACTTGGCTCCTGAAACCCTTCAATTTAGGCTACAGGAGAGGTCGTTTGGAAAAATGCCATTTTTGGCCCTTGGACAGGATCACCCCTAAAAAGCACGAACGTCTGAGGATAGCGTCCCCAGGAAAGCTGCTAGCCCCAAAATCTGGCGTTCTATCTCGCCGACTGCTTGCACTTTATGACAGGACCACAAACTTGGCTCCTGAACCCTTCAATTTAGGCTACAGGAGAGGTCGTTTGAAACATGCATTTTTGGCCCTTGGACAGGATCACCCCTAAAAGCACGAACTCTGAGGATAGCGTCCCCAGGAAAGCTGCTAGCCCCAAAATCTGGCGTTCTATCTCGCCGACTGCTTGCACTTTACTGACAGGACCACAAACTTGGCTCCTGAACCCTTCATTTAGCTACAGGAGAGGTCGTTTGGAGGAGAGGAGGGGAGGAGAAGACAATGCATTTTTGGCCCTTGGACAGATCACCCCTAAAAAGCACGAACGTCTGAGGATAGCGTCCCCAGGAAGCTGCTAGCCCCAAAATCTGGCGTTCTATCTCGCCGACTGCTTGCACTTTACTGACAGGACCACAAACTTGGCTCCTGAACCCTTCAATTTAGGCTACAGGAGAGGTCGTTTGGAAAGAATGCCATTTTTGGCCCTTGGACAGGATCACCCCTAAAAAGCACGAACGTCTGAGGATAGCGTCCCCAGGAAAGCTGCTAGCCCCAAAATCTGGCGTTCTATCTCGCCGACTGCTTGCACTTTACTGGCAGGACCACAAACTTGGCTCCTGAACCCTTCAATTTAGGCTACAGGAGAGGTCGTTTGGAAAATGCCATTTTTGGCCCTTGACAGGATCACCCCTAAAAAGCACGAACGTCTGAGGATAGCGTCCCCAGGAAAGCTGCTAGCCCCAAATCTGGCGTTCTATCTCGCCGACTGCTTGCACTTTACTGACAGGACCACAAACTTGGCTCCTGAACCCTTCAATTTAGGCTACAGGAGAGGTCGTTTGGAAACAATGCCATTTTTGGCCCTTGGACAGGATCACCCCTAAAACACGAACGTCTGAGGATAGCGTCCCAGGAAAGCTGCTAGCCCCAAAATCTTTTGCGTTCTATCTCGCCGACTGCTTGCACTTTACTGACAGGACCACAAACTTGGCTCCTGAACCCTTCAATTTAGGCTACAGGAGAGGTCGTTTGGAAACAATGCCATTTTTGGCCCTTGGACAGGATCACCCTAAAAAGCACGAACGTCTGAGGATAGCGTCCCGGAAAGCTGCTAGCCCCAAAATCTGGCGTTCTATCTCGCCGACTGCTTGCACTTTACTGACAGGACACAAACTTGGCTCCTGAACCCTTCAATTTAGGCTACAGGAGAGGTCGTTTGGAAAGAATGCCATTTTTGGGCCCTTGGACAGGATCACCCCTAAAAAGCACGAACGTCTGAGGATAGCGTCCCAGGAAAGCTGCTAGCCCCAAAATCTGGCGTTCTATCTCGCCGACTGCTTGCACTTTACTGACAGGACCACAAACTTGGCTCCTGACCCTTCAATTTAGGCTACAGGAGAGGTCGTTTGGAAGAAATGCCATTTTTGGCCCTTGGACAGGATCACCCCTAAAAAGCACGAACGTCTGAGGATAGCGTCCCCAGGAAAGCTGCTAGCCCCAAATCTGGCGTTCTATCTCGCCGACTGCTTGCACTTTACTGACAGGACACAAACTTGGCTCCTGAACCCTTCAATTTAGGCTACAGGAGGAGGTCGTTTGGAAACAATGCCATTTTTGGCCCTTGGACAGGATCACCCCTAAAAAGCACGAACGTCTGAGGATAGCGTCCCCAGGAAAGCTGCTAGCCCCAAATCTGGCGTTCTATCTCGCCGACTGCTTGCACTTTACTGACAGGACCACAAACTTGGCTCCTGAACCCTTCAATTTAGGCTACAGGAGAGGTCGTTTGGAACAATGCCATTTTTGGCCCTTGGACAGGATCACCCCTAAAAAGCACGAACGTCTGAGGATAGCGTCCCCAGGAAAGCTGCTAGCCCCAAAATCTTGGCGTTCTATCTCGCCGACTGCTTGCACTTTACTGACAGGACCACAAACTTGGCTCCTGAACCCTTCATTTTAGGCTACAGGAGAGGTCGTTTGAAAGAATGCCATTTTTGGCCCTTGGACAGGATCACCCCTAAAAAGCACGAACGTCTGAGGATAGCGTCCCAGGAAGCTGCTAGCCCAAAATCTTGCGTTCTATCTCGCCGACTGCTTGCACTTTACTGACAGGACCACAAACTTGGCTCCTGAACCCTTCAATTTAGGCTACAGGAGAGGTCGTTTGGAAGAAATGCCATTTTTGGCCCTTGGACACGATCACCCCTAAAAAGCACGAACGTCTGAGGATAGCGTCCCCAGGAAAGCTGCTAGCCCAAAATCTGGCGTTCTATCTCGCCGACTGCTTGCACTTTACTGACAGGACCACAAACTTGGCTCCTGAACCCTTCAATTTAGGCTACAGGAGAGGTCGTTTGGAAAAATGCCATTTTTGGCCCTTGGACAGGATCACCCCTAAAAAGCACGAACGTCTGAGGATAGCGTCCCCAGGAAAGCTGCTAGCCCCAAAATCTGGCGTTCTATCTCGCCGACTGCTTGCACTTTACTGGCAGGACCACAAACTTGGCTCCTGAACCCTTCAATTTAGGCTACAGGAGAGGTCGTTTGGAAACAATGCCATTTTTGGCCCTTGGACAGGATCACCCCTAAAAAGCACGAACGTCTGAGGATAGCGTCCCCAGGAAAGCTGCTAGCCCCAAAATCTGGCGTTCTATCTCGCCGACTGCTTGCACTTTACTGACAGGACCACAAACTTGGCTCCTGAACCCTTCAATTTAGGCTACAGGAGAGGTCGTTTGGAAAGAATGCCATTTTTGGCCCTTGGACAGGATCACCCCTAAAAAGCACGAACGTCTGAGGATAGCGTCCCCAGGAAAGCTGCTAGCCCCAAAATCTGGCGTTCTATCTCGCCGACTGCTTGCACTTTACTGACAGGACCACAAACTTGGCTCCTGAACCCTTCAATTTAGGCTACAGGAGAGGTCGTTTGGAAAGAATGCCATTTTTGGCCCTTGGACAGGATCACCCCTAAAAAGCACGAACGTCTGAGGATAGCGTCCCCAGGAAAGCTGCTAGCCCCAAAATCTGGCGTTCTATCTCGCCGACTGCTTGCACTTTACTGACAGGACCACAAACTTGGCTCCTGAACCCTTCAATTTAGGCTACAGGAGAGGTCGTTTGGAAAGAATGCCATTTTTGGCCCTTGGACAGGATCACCCCTAAAAAGCACGAACGTCTGAGGATAGCGTCCCCAGGAAAGCTGCTAGCCCCAAAATCTGGCGTTCTATCTCGCCGACTGCTTGCACTTTACTGACAGGACCACAAACTTGGCTCCTGAACCCTTCAATTTAGGCTACAGGAGAGGTCGTTTGGAAACAATGCCATTTTTGGCCCTTGGACAGGATCACCCCTAAAAAGCACGAACGTCTGAGGATAGCGTCCCCAGGAAAGCTGCTAGCCCCAAAATCTGGCGTTCTATCTCGCCGACTGCTTGCACTTTACTGACAGGACCACAAACTTGGCTCCTGAACCCTTCAATTTAGGCTACAGGAGAGGTCGTTTGGAAAGAATGCCATTTTTGGCCCTTGGACAGGATCACCCCTAAAAAGCACGAACGTCTGAGGATAGCGTCCCCAGGAAAGCTGCTAGCCCCAAAATCTGGCGTTCTATCTCGCCGACTGCTTGCACTTTACTGACAGGACCACAAACTTGGCTCCTGAACCCTTAAATTTAGGCTACAGGAGAGGTCGTTTGGAAAGAATGCCATTTTTGGCCCTTGGACAGGATCACCCCTAAAAAGCACGAACGTCTGAGGATAGCGTCCCCAGGAAAGCTGCTAGCCCCAAAATCTGGCGTTCTATCTCGCCGACTGCTTGCACTTTACTGACAGGACCACAAACTTGGCTCCTGAACCCTTCAATTTAGGCTACAGGAGAGGTCGTTTGGAAAGAATGCCATTTTTGGCCCTTGGACAGGATCACCCCTAAAAAGCACGAACGTCTGAGGATAGCGTCCCCAGGAAAGCTGCTAGCCCCAAAATCTTGCGTTCTATCTCGCCGACTGCTTGCACTTTACTGACAGGACCACAAACTTGGCTCCTGAACCCTTCAATTTAGGCTACAGGAGAGGTCGTTTGGAAAGAATGCCATTTTTGGCCCTTGGACAGGATCACCCCTAAAAAGCACGAACGTCTGAGGATAGCGTCCCCAGGAAAGCTGCTAGCCCCAAAATCTGGCGTTCTATCTCGCCGACTGCTTGCACTTTACTGACAGGACCACAAACTTGGCTCCTGAACCCTTCAATTTAGGCTACAGGAGAGGTCGTTTGGAAACAATGCCATTTTTGGCCCTTGGACAGGATCACCCCTAAAAAGCACGAACGTCTGAGGATAGCGTCCCCAGGAAAGCTGCTAGCCCCAAAATCTGGCGTTCTATCTCGCCGACTGCTTGCACTTTACTGACAGGACCACAAACTTGGCTCCTGAACCCTTCAATTTAGGCTACAGGAGAGGTCGTTTGGAAAGAATGCCATTTTTGGCCCTTGGACAGGATCACCCCTAAAAAGCACGAACGTCTGAGGATAGCGTCCCCAGGAAAGCTGCTAGCCCCAAAATCTGGCGTTCTATCTCGCCGACTGCTTGCACTTTACTGACAGGACCACAAACTTGGCTCCTGAACCCTTCAATTTAGGCTACAGGAGAGGTCGTTTGAAAGAATGCCATTTTTGGCCCTTGGACAGGATCACCCCTAAAAAGCACGAACGTCTGAGGATAGCGTCCCCAGGAAAGCTGCTAGCCCCAAAATCTTGCGTTCTATCTCGCCGACTGCTTGCACTTTACTGACAGGACCACAAACTTGGCTCCTGAACCCTTCAATTTAGGCTACAGGAGAGGTCGTTTGGAAACAATGCCATTTTTGGCCCTTGGACAGGATCACCCCTAAAAAGCACGAACGTCTGAGGATAGCGTCCCCAGGAAAGCTGCTAGCCCCAAAATCTGGCGTTCTATCTCGCCGACTGCTTGCACTTTACTGACAGGACCACAAACTTGGCTCCTGAACCCTTCAATTTAGGCTACAGGAGAGGTCGTTTGGAAAGAATGCCATTTTTGGCCCTTGGACAGGATCACCCCTAAAAAGCACGAACGTCTGAGGATAGCGTCCCCAGGAAAGCTGCTAGCCCCAAAATCTGGCGTTCTATCTCGCCGACTGCTTGCACTTTACTGACAGGACCACAAACTTGGCTCCTGAACCCTTCAATTTAGGCTACAGGAGAGGTCGTTTGGAAAGAATGCCATTTTTGGCCCTTGGACAGGATCACCCCTAAAAAGCACGAACGTCTGAGGATAGCGTCCCCAGGAAAGCTGCTAGCCCCAAAATCTTGCGTTCTATCTCGCCGACTGCTTGCACTTTACTGACAGGACCACAAACTTGGCTCCTGAACCCTTCAATTTAGGCTACAGGAGAGGTCGTTTGGAAACAATGCCATTTTTGGCCCTTGGACAGGATCACCCCTAAAAAGCACGAACGTCTGAGGATAGCGTCCCCAGGAAAGCTGCTAGCCCCAAAATCTGGCGTTCTATCTCGCCGACTGCTTGCACTTTACTGACAGGACCACAAACTTGGCTCCTGAACCCTTCAATTTAGGCTACAGGAGAGGTCGTTTGGAAAGAATGCCATTTTTGGCCCTTGGACAGGATCCCCCTAAAAAGCACGAACGTCTGAGGATAGCGTCCCCAGGAAAGCTGCTAGCCCCAAAATCTTGCGTTCTATCTCGCCGACTGCTTGCACTTTACTGACAGGACCACAAACTTGGCTCCTGAACCCTTCAATTTAGGCTACAGGAGAGGTCGTTTGGAAAGAATGCCATTTTTGGCCCTTGGACAGGATCACCCCTAAAAAGCACGAACGTCTGAGGATAGCGTCCCCAGGAAAGCTGCTAGCCCCAAAATCTGCGTTCTATCTCGCCGACTGCTTGCACTTTACTGACAGGACCACAAACTTGGCTCCTGAACCCTTCAATTTAGGCTACAGGAGAGGTCGTTTGGAAAGAATGCCATTTTTGGCCCTTGGACAGGATCACCCCTAAAAAGCACGAACGTCTGAGGATAGCGTCCCCAGGAAAGCTGCTAGCCCCAAAATCTGGCGTTCTATCTCGCCGACTGCTTGCACTTTACTGACAGGACCACAAACTTGGCTCCTGAACCCTTCAATTTAGGCTACAGGAGAGGTCGTTTGGAAAGAATGCCATTTTTGGCCCTTGGACAGGATCACCCCTAAAAAGCACGAACGTCTGAGGATAGCGTCCCCAGGAAAGCTGCTAGCCCCAAAATCTGGCGTTCTATCTCGCCGACTGCTTGCACTTTACTGACAGGACCACAAACTTGGCTCCTGAACCCTTCAATTTAGGCTACAGGAGAGGTCGTTTGGAAACAATGCCATTTTTGGCCCTTGGACAGGATCACCCCTAAAAAGCACGAACGTCTGAGGATAGCGTCCCCAGGAAAGCTGCTAGCCCCAAAATCTGGCGTTCTATCTCGCCGACTGCTTGCACTTTACTGACAGGACCACAAACTTGGCTCCTGAACCCTTCAATTTAGGCTACAGGAGAGGTCGTTTGGAAAGAATGCCATTTTTGGCCCTTGGACAGGATCACCCCTAAAAAGCACGAACGTCTGAGGATAGCGTCCCCAGGAAAGCTGCTAGCCCCAAAATCTGGCGTTCTATCTCGCCGACTGCTTGCACTTTACTGACAGGACCACAAACTTGGCTCCTGAACCCTTCAATTTAGGCTACAGGAGAGGTCGTTTGGAAAGAATGCCATTTTTGGCCCTTGGACAGGATCACCCCTAAAAAGCACGAACGTCTGAGGATAGCGTCCCCAGGAAAGCTGCTAGCCCCAAAATCTGGCGTTCTATCTCGCCGACTGCTTGCACTTTACTGACAGGACCACAAACTTGGCTCCTGAACCCTTCAATTTAGGCTACAGGAGAGGTCGTTTGGAAAGAATGCCATTTTTGGCCCTTGGACAGGATCACCCCTAAAAAGCACGAACGTCTGAGGATAGCGTCCCCAGGAAAGCTGCTAGCCCCAAAATCTGGCGTTCTATCTCGCCGACTGCTTGCACTTTACTGACAGGACCACAAACTTGGCTCCTGAACCCTTCAATTTAGGCTACAGGAGAGGTCGTTTGGAAACAATGCCATTTTTGGCCCTTGGACAGGATCACCCCTAAAAAGCACGAACGTCTGAGGATAGCGTCCCCAGGAAAGCTGCTAGCCCCAAAATCTGGCGTTCTATCTCGCCGACTGCTTGCACTTTACTGACAGGACCACAAACTTGGCTCCTGAACCCTTCAATTTAGGCTACAGGAGAGGTCGTTTGGAAAGAATGCCATTTTTGGCCCTTGGACAGGATCACCCCTAAAAAGCACGAACGTCTGAGGATAGCGTCCCCAGGAAAGCTGCTAGCCCCAAAATCTGGCGTTCTATCTCGCCGACTGCTTGCACTTTACTGACAGGACCACAAACTTGGCTCCTGAACCCTTCAATTTAGGCTACAGGAGAGGTCGTTTGGAAAGAATGCCATTTTTGGCCCTTGGACAGGATCACCCCTAAAAAGCACGAACGTCTGAGGATAGCGTCCCCAGGAAAGCTGCTAGCCCCAAAATCTGGCGTTCTATCTCGCCGACTGCTTGCACTTTACTGACAGGACCACAAACTTGGCTCCTGAACCCTTCAATTTAGGCTACAGGAGAGGTCGTTTGGAAAGAATGCCATTTTTGGCCCTTGGACAGGATCACCCCTAAAAAGCACGAACGTCTGAGGATAGCGTCCCCAGGAAAGCTGCTAGCCCCAAAATCTGGCGTTCTATCTCGCCGACTGCTTGCACTTTACTGACAGGACCACAAACTTGGCTCCTGAACCCTTCAATTTAGGCTACAGGAGAGGTCGTTTGGAAAGAATGCCATTTTTGGCCCTTGGACAGGATCACCCCTAAAAAGCACGAACGTCTGAGGATAGCGTCCCCAGGAAAGCTGCTAGCCCCAAAATCTGGCGTTCTATCTCGCCGACTGCTTGCACTTTACTGACAGGACCACAAACTTGGCTCCTGAACCCTTCAATTTAGGCTACAGGAGAGGTCGTTTGGAAAGAATGCCATTTTTGGCCCTTGGACAGGATCACCCCTAAAAAGCACGAACGTCTGAGGATAGCGTCCCCAGGAAAGCTGCTAGCCCCAAAATCTGGCGTTCTATCTCGCCGACTGCTTGCACTTTACTGACAGGACCACAAACTTGGCTCCTGAACCCTTCAATTTAGGCTACAGGAGAGGTCGTTTGGAAAGAATGCCATTTTTGGCCCTTGGACAGGATCACCCCTAAAAAGCACGAACGTCTGAGGATAGCGTCCCCAGGAAAGCTGCTAGCCCCAAAATCTGGCGTTCTATCTCGCCGACTGCTTGCACTTTACTGACAGGACCACAAACTTGGCTCCTGAACCCTTCAATTTAGGCTACAGGAGAGGTCGTTTGGAAACAATGCCATTTTTGGCCCTTGGACAGGATCGCCCCTAAAAAGCACGAACGTCTGAGGATAGCGTCCCCAGGAAAGCTGCTAGCCCCAAAATCTGGCGTTCTATCTCGCCGACTGCTTGCACTTTACTGACAGGACCACAAACTTGGCTCCTGAACCCTTCAATTTAGGCTACAGGAGAGGTCGTTTGGAAAGAATGCCATTTTTGGCCCTTGGACAGGATCACCCCTAAAAAGCACGAACGTCTGAGGATAGCGTCCCCAGGAAAGCTGCTAGCCCCAAAATCTGGCGTTCTATCTCGCCGACTGCTTGCACTTTACTGACAGGACCACAAACTTGGCTCCTGAACCCTTCAATTTAGGCTACAGGAGAGGTCGTTTGGAAAGAATGCCATTTTTGGCCCTTGGACAGGATCACCCCTAAAAAGCACGAACGTCTGAGGATAGCGTCCCCAGGAAAGCTGCTAGCCCCAAAATCTGGCGTTCTATCTCGCCGACTGCTTGCACTTTACTGACAGGACCACAAACTTGGCTCCTGAACCCTTCAATTTAGGCTACAGGAGAGGTCGTTTGGAAAGAATGCCATTTTTGGCCCTTGGACAGGATCACCCCTAAAAAGCACGAACGTCTGAGGATAGCGTCCCCAGGAAAGCTGCTAGCCCCAAAATCTGGCGTTCTATCTCGCCGACTGCTTGCACTTTACTGACAGGACCACAAACTTGGCTCCTGAACCCTTCAATTTAGGCTACAGGAGAGGTCGTTTGGAAACAATGCCATTTTTGGCCCTTGGACAGGATCACCCCTAAAAAGCACGAACGTCTGAGGATAGCGTCCCCAGGAAAGCTGCTAGCCCCAAAATCTGGCGTTCTATCTCGCCGACTGCTTGCACTTTACTGACAGGACCACAAACTTGGCTCCTGAACCCTTCAATTTAGGCTACAGGAGAGGTCGTTTGGAAAGAATGCCATTTTTGGCCCTTGGACAGGATCACCCCTAAAAAGCACGAACGTCTGAGGATAGCGTCCCCAGGAAAGCTGCTAGCCCCAAAATCTGGCGTTCTATCTCGCCGACTGCTTGCACTTTACTGACAGGACCACAAACTTGGCTCCTGAACCCTTCAATTTAGGCTACAGGAGAGGTCGTTTGGAAAGAATGCCATTTTTGGCCCTTGGACAGGATCACCCCTAAAAAGCACGAACGTCTGAGGATAGCGTCCCCAGGAAAGCTGCTAGCCCCAAAATCTGGCGTTCTATCTCGCCGACTGCTTGCACTTTACTGACAGGACCACAAACTTGGCTCCTGAACCCTTCAATTTAGGCTACAGGAGAGGTCGTTTGGAAACAATGCCATTTTTGGCCCTTGGACAGGATCACCCCTAAAAAGCACGAACGTCTGAGGATAGCGTCCCCAGGAAAGCTGCTAGCCCCAAAATCTGGCGTTCTATCTCGCCGACTGCTTGCACTTTACTGACAGGACCACAAACTTGGCTCCTGAACCCTTCAATTTAGGCTACAGGAGAGGTCGTTTGGAAAGAATGCCATTTTTGGCCCTTGGACAGGATCACCCCTAAAAAGCACGAACGTCTGAGGATAGCGTCCCCAGGAAAGCTGCTAGCCCCAAAATCTGGCGTTCTATCTCGCCGACTGCTTGCACTTTACTGACAGGACCACAAACTTGGCTCCTGAACCCTTCAATTTAGGCTACAGGAGAGGTCGTTTGGAAAGAATGCCATTTTTGGCCCTTGGACAGGATCACCCCTAAAAAGCACGAACGTCTGAGGATAGCGTCCCCAGGAAAGCTGCTAGCCCCAAAATCTGGCGTTCTATCTCGCCGACTGCTTGCACTTTACTGACAGGACCACAAACTTGGCTCCTGAACCCTTCAATTTAGGCTACAGGAGAGGTCGTTTGGAAACAATGCCATTTTTGGCCCTTGGACAGGATCACCCCTAAAAAGCACGAACGTCTGAGGATAGCGTCCCCAGGAAAGCTGCTAGCCCCAAAATCTGGCGTTCTATCTCGCCGACTGCTTGCACTTTACTGACAGGACCACAAACTTGGCTCCTGAACCCTTCAATTTAGGCTACAGGAGAGGTCGTTTGGAAAGAATGCCATTTTTGGCCCTTGGACAGGATCACCCCTAAAAAGCACGAACGTCTGAGGATAGCGTCCCCAGGAAAGCTGCTAGCCCCAAAATCTGGCGTTCTATCTCGCCGACTGCTTGCACTTTACTGACAGGACCACAAACTTGGCTCCTGAACCCTTCAATTTAGGCTACAGGAGAGGTCGTTTGGAAAGAATGCCATTTTTGGCCCTTGGACAGGATCACCCCTAAAAAGCACGAACGTCTGAGGATAGCGTCCCCAGGAAAGCTGCTAGCCCCAAAATCTGGCGTTCTATCTCGCCGACTGCTTGCACTTTACTGACAGGACCACAAACTTGGCTCCTGAACCCTTCAATTTAGGCTACAGGAGAGGTCGTTTGGAAAGAATGCCATTTTTGGCCCTTGGACAGGATCACCCCTAAAAAGCACGAACGTCTGAGGATAGCGTCCCCAGGAAAGCTGCTAGCCCCAAAATCTGGCGTTCTATCTCGCCGACTGCTTGCACTTTACTGACAGGACCACAAACTTGGCTCCTGAACCCTTCAATTTAGGCTACAGGAGAGGTCGTTTGGAAAGAATGCCATTTTTGGCCCTTGGACAGGATCACCCCTAAAAAGCACGAACGTCTGAGGATAGCGTCCCCAGGAAAGCTGCTAGCCCCAAAATCTGGCGTTCTATCTCGCCGACTGCTTGCACTTTACTGACAGGACCACAAACTTGGCTCCTGAACCCTTCAATTTAGGCTACAGGAGAGGTCGTTTGGAAACAATGCCATTTTTGGCCCTTGGACAGGATCACCCCTAAAAAGCACGAACGTCTGAGGATAGCGTCCCCAGGAAAGCTGCTAGCCCCAAAATCTGGCGTTCTATCTCGCCGACTGCTTGCACTTTACTGACAGGACCACAAACTTGGCTCCTGAACCCTTCAATTTAGGCTACAGGAGAGGTCGTTTGGAAAGAATGCCATTTTTGGCCCTTGGACAGGATCACCCCTAAAAAGCACGAACGTCTGAGGATAGCGTCCCCAGGAAAGCTGCTAGCCCCAAAATCTGGCGTTCTATCTCGCCGACTGCTTGCACTTTACTGACAGGACCACAAACTTGGCTCCTGAACCCTTCAATTTAGGCTACAGGAGAGGTCGTTTGGAAACAATGCCATTTTTGGCCCTTGGACAGGATCACCCCTAAAAAGCACGAACGTCTGAGGATAGCGTCCCCAGGAAAGCTGCTAGCCCCAAAATCTGGCGTTCTATCTCGCCGACTGCTTGCACTTTACTGACAGGACCACAAACTTGGCTCCTGAACCCTTCAATTTAGGCTACAGGAGAGGTCGTTTGGAAAGAATGCCATTTTTGGCCCTTGGACAGGATCACCCCTAAAAAGCACGAACGTCTGAGGATAGCGTCCCCAGGAAAGCTGCTAGCCCCAAAATCTGGCGTTCTATCTCGCCGACTGCTTGCACTTTACTGACAGGACCACAAACTTGGCTCCTGAACCCTTCAATTTAGGCTACAGGAGAGGTCGTTTGGAAACAATGCCATTTTTGGCCCTTGGACAGGATCACCCCTAAAAAGCACGAACGTCTGAGGATAGCGTCCCCAGGAAAGCTGCTAGCCCCAAAATCTGGCGTTCTATCTCGCCGACTGCTTGCACTTTACTGACAGGACCACAAACTTGGCTCCTGAACCCTTCAATTTAGGCTACAGGAGAGGTCGTTTGGAAAGAATGCCATTTTTGGCCCTTGGACAGGATCACCCCTAAAAAGCACGAACGTCTGAGGATAGCGTCCCCAGGAAAGCTGCTAGCCCCAAAATCTGGCGTTCTATCTCGCCGACTGCTTGCACTTTACTGACAGGACCACAAACTTGGCTCCTGAACCCTTCAATTTAGGCTACAGGAGAGGTCGTTTGGAAAGAATGCCATTTTTGGCCCTTGGACAGGATCACCCCTAAAAAGCACGAACGTCTGAGGATAGCGTCCCCAGGAAAGCTGCTAGCCCCAAAATCTGGCGTTCTATCTCGCCGACTGCTTGCACTTTACTGACAGGACCACAAACTTGGCTCCTGAACCCTTCAATTTAGGCTACAGGAGAGGTCGTTTGGAAAGAATGCCATTTTTGGCCCTTGGACAGGATCACCCCTAAAAAGCACGAACGTCTGAGGATAGCGTCCCCAGGAAAGCTGCTAGCCCCAAAATCTGGCGTTCTATCTCGCCGACTGCTTGCACTTTACTGACAGGACCACAAACTTGGCTCCTGAACCCTTCAATTTAGGCTACAGGAGAGGTCGTTTGGAAAGAATGCCATTTTTGGCCCTTGGACAGGATCACCCCTAAAAAGCACGAACGTCTGAGGATAGCGTCCCCAGGAAAGCTGCTAGCCCCAAAATCTGGCGTTCTATCTCGCCGACTG
The DNA here is from genome assembly GCF_026979565.1 of Vidua chalybeata. Lineage (NCBI taxonomy): Eukaryota > Metazoa > Chordata > Aves > Passeriformes > Viduidae > Vidua > Vidua chalybeata. The sequence goes on along the minus strand of NW_026530386.1, from coordinate 17,115 downwards.
CTTGCACTTTACTGACAGGACCACAAACTTGGCTCCTGAACCCTTCAATTTAGGCTACAGGAGAGGTCGTTTGGAAAGAATGCCATTTTTGGCCCTTGGACAGGATCACCCCTAAAAAGCACGAACGTCTGAGGATAGCGTCCCCAGGAAAGCTGCTAGCCCCAAAATCTGGCGTTCTATCTCGCCGACTGCTTGCACTTTACTGACAGGACCACAAACTTGGCTCCTGAACCCTTCAATTTAGGCTACAGGAGAGGTCGTTTGGAAACAATGCCATTTTTGGCCCTTGGACAGGATCACCCCTAAAAAGCACGAACGTCTGAGGATAGCGTCCCCAGGAAAGCTGCTAGCCCCAAAATCTTGCGTTCTATCTCGCCGACTGCTTGCACTTTACTGACAGGACCACAAACTTGGCTCCTGAACCCTTCAATTTAGGCTACAGGAGAGGTCGTTTGGAAAGAATGCCATTTTTGGCCCTTGGACAGGATCACCCCTAAAAAGCACGAACGTCTGAGGATAGCGTCCCCAGGAAAGCTGCTAGCCCCAAAATCTGGCGTTCTATCTCGCCGACTGCTTGCACTTTACTGACAGGACCACAAACTTGGCTCCTGAACCCTTCAATTTAGGCTACAGGAGAGGTCGTTTGGAAACAATGCCATTTTTGGCCCTTGGACAGGATCACCCCTAAAAAGCACGAACGTCTGAGGATAGCGTCCCCAGGAAAGCTGCTAGCCCCAAAATCTGGCGTTCTATCTCGCCGACTGCTTGCACTTTACTGACAGGACCACAAACTTGGCTCCTGAACCCTTCAATTTAGGCTACAGGAGAGGTCGTTTGGAAACAATGCCATTTTTGGCCCTTGGACAGGATCACCCCTAAAAAGCACGAACGTCTGAGGATAGCGTCCCCAGGAAAGCTGCTAGCCCCAAAATCTTGCGTTCTATCTCGCCGACTGCTTGCACTTTACTGACAGGACCACAAACTTGGCTCCTGAACCCTTCAATTTAGGCTACAGGAGAGGTCGTTTGGAAAGAATGCCATTTTTGGCCCTTGGACAGGATCACCCCTAAAAAGCACGAACGTCTGAGGATAGCGTCCCCAGGAAAGCTGCTAGCCCCAAAATCTGGCGTTCTATCTCGCCGACTGCTTGCACTTTACTGACAGGACCACAAACTTGGCTCCTGAACCCTTCAATTTAGGCTACAGGAGAGGTCGTTTGGAAACAATGCCATTTTTGGCCCTTGGACAGGATCACCCCTAAAAAGCACGAACGTCTGAGGATAGCGTCCCCAGGAAAGCTGCTAGCCCCAAAATCTTGCGTTCTATCTCGCCGACTGCTTGCACTTTACTGACAGGACCACAAACTTGGCTCCTGAACCCTTCAATTTAGGCTACAGGAGAGGTCGTTTGGAAAGAATGCCATTTTTGGCCCTTGGACAGGATCACCCCTAAAAAGCACGAACGTCTGAGGATAGCGTCCCCAGGAAAGCTGCTAGCCCCAAAATCTGGCGTTCTATCTCGCCGACTGCTTGCACTTTACTGACAGGACCACAAACTTGGCTCCTGAACCCTTCAATTTAGGCTACAGGAGAGGTCGTTTGGAAACAATGCCATTTTTGGCCCTTGGACAGGATCACCCCTAAAAAGCACGAACGTCTGAGGATAGCGTCCCCAGGAAAGCTGCTAGCCCCAAAATCTGGCGTTCTATCTCGCCGACTGCTTGCACTTTACTGACAGGACCACAAACTTGGCTCCTGAACCCTTCAATTTAGGCTACAGGAGAGGTCGTTTGGAAAGAATGCCATTTTTGGCCCTTGGACAGGATCACCCCTAAAAAGCACGAACGTCTGAGGATAGCGTCCCCAGGAAAGCTGCTAGCCCCAAAATCTTGCGTTCTATCTCGCCGACTGCTTGCACTTTACTGACAGGACCACAAACTTGGCTCCTGAACCCTTCAATTTAGGCTACAGGAGAGGTCGTTTGGAAAGAATGCCATTTTTGGCCCTTGGACAGGATCACCCCTAAAAAGCACGAACGTCTGAGGATAGCGTCCCCAGGAAAGCTGCTAGCCCCAAAATCTGGCGTTCTATCTCGCCGACTGCTTGCACTTTACTGACAGGACCACAAACTTGGCTCCTGAACCCTTCAATTTAGGCTACAGGAGAGGTCGTTTGGAAAGAATGCCATTTTTGGCCCTTGGACAGGATCACCCCTAAAAAGCACGAACGTCTGAGGATAGCGTCCCCAGGAAAGCTGCTAGCCCCAAAATCTGGCGTTCTATCTCGCCGACTGCTTGCACTTTACTGACAGGACCACAAACTTGGCTCCTGAACCCTTCAATTTAGGCTACAGGAGAGGTCGTTTGGAAAGAATGCCATTTTTGGCCCTTGGACAGGATCACCCCTAAAAAGCACGAACGTCTGAGGATAGCGTCCCCAGGAAAGCTGCTAGCCCCAAAATCTTGCGTTCTATCTCGCCGACTGCTTGCACTTTACTGACAGGACCACAAACTTGGCTCCTGAACCCTTCAATTTAGGCTACAGGAGAGGTCGTTTGGAAAGAATGCCATTTTTGGCCCTTGGACAGGATCACCCCTAAAAAGCACGAACGTCTGAGGATAGCGTCCCCAGGAAAGCTGCTAGCCCCAAAATCTGCGTTCTATCTCGCCGACTGCTTGCACTTTACTGACAGGACCACAAACTTGGCTCCTGAACCCTTCAATTTAGGCTACAGGAGAGGTCGTTTGGAAAGAATGCCATTTTTGGCCCTTGGACAGGATCACCCCTAAAAAGCACGAACGTCTGAGGATAGCGTCCCCAGGAAAGCTGCTAGCCCCAAAATCTGGCGTTCTATCTCGCCGACTGCTTGCACTTTACTGACAGGACCACAAACTTGGCTCCTGAACCCTTCAATTTAGGCTACAGGAGAGGTCGTTTGGAAACAATGCCATTTTTGGCCCTTGGACAGGATCACCCCTAAAAAGCACGAACGTCTGAGGATAGCGTCCCCAGGAAAGCTGCTAGCCCCAAAATCTGGCGTTCTATCTCGCCGACTGCTTGCACTTTACTGACAGGACCACAAACTTGGCTCCTGAACCCTTCAATTTAGGCTACAGGAGAGGTCGTTTGGAAAGAATGCCATTTTTGGCCCTTGGACAGGATCACCCCTAAAAAGCACGAACGTCTGAGGATAGCGTCCCCAGGAAAGCTGCTAGCCCCAAAATCTGGCGTTCTATCTCGCCGACTGCTTGCACTTTACTGACAGGACCACAAACTTGGCTCCTGAACCCTTCAATTTAGGCTACAGGAGAGGTCGTTTGGAAAGAATGCCATTTTTGGCCCTTGGACAGGATCACCCCTAAAAAGCACGAACGTCTGAGGATAGCGTCCCCAGGAAAGCTGCTAGCCCCAAAATCTTGGCGTTCTATCTCGCCGACTGCTTGCACTTTACTGACAGGACCACAAACTTGGCTCCTGAACCCTTCAATTTAGGCTACAGGAGAGGTCGTTTGGAAACAATGCCATTTTTGGCCCTTGGACAGGATCACCCCTAAAAAGCACGAACGTCTGAGGATAGCGTCCCCAGGAAAGCTGCTAGCCCCAAAATCTGGCGTTCTATCTCGCCGACTGCTTGCACTTTACTGACAGGACCACAAACTTGGCTCCTGAACCCTTCAATTTAGGCTACAGGAGAGGTCGTTTGGAAAGAATGCCATTTTTGGCCCTTGGACAGGATCACCCCTAAAAAGCACGAACGTCTGAGGATAGCGTCCCCAGGAAAGCTGCTAGCCCCAAAATCTGCGTTCTATCTCGCCGACTGCTTGCACTTTACTGACAGGACCACAAACTTGGCTCCTGAACCCTTCAATTTAGGCTACAGGAGAGGTCGTTTGGAAACAATGCCATTTTTGGCCCTTGGACAGGATCACCCCTAAAAAGCACGAACGTCTGAGGATAGCGTCCCCAGGAAAGCTGCTAGCCCCAAAATCTGGCGTTCTATCTCGCCGACTGCTTGCACTTTACTGACAGGACCACAAACTTGGCTCCTGAACCCTTCAATTTAGGCTACAGGAGAGGTCGTTTGGAAACAATGCCATTTTTGGCCCTTGGACAGGATCACCCCTAAAAAGCACGAACGTCTGAGGATAGCGTCCCCAGGAAAGCTGCTAGCCCCAAAATCTGGCGTTCTATCTCGCCGACTGCTTGCACTTTACTGACAGGACCACAAACTTGGCTCCTGAACCCTTCAATTTAGGCTACAGGAGAGGTCGTTTGGAAAGAATGCCATTTTTGGCCCTTGGACAGGATCACCCCTAAAAAGCACGAACGTCTGAGGATAGCGTCCCCAGGAAAGCTGCTAGCCCCAAAATCTGGCGTTCTATCTCGCCGACTGCTTGCACTTTACTGACAGGACCACAAACTTGGCTCCTGAACCCTTCAATTTAGGCTACAGGAGAGGTCGTTTGGAAACAATGCCATTTTTGGCCCTTGGACAGGATCACCCCTAAAAAGCACGAACGTCTGAGGATAGCGTCCCCAGGAAAGCTGCTAGCCCCAAAATCTGGCGTTCTATCTCGCCGACTGCTTGCACTTTACTGACAGGACCACAAACTTGGCTCCTGAACCCTTCAATTTAGGCTACAGGAGAGGTCGTTTGGAAACAATGCCATTTTTGGCCCTTGGACAGGATCACCCCTAAAAAGCACGAACGTCTGAGGATAGCGTCCCCAGGAAAGCTGCTAGCCCCAAAATCTGGCGTTCTATCTCGCCGACTGCTTGCACTTTACTGACAGGACCACAAACTTGGCTCCTGAACCCTTCAATTTAGGCTACAGGAGAGGTCGTTTGGAAAGAATGCCATTTTTGGCCCTTGGACAGGATCACCCCTAAAAAGCACGAACGTCTGAGGATAGCGTCCCCAGGAAAGCTGCTAGCCCCAAAATCTGGCGTTCTATCTCGCCGACTGCTTGCACTTTACTGACAGGACCACAAACTTGGCTCCTGAACCCTTCAATTTAGGCTACAGGAGAGGTCGTTTGGAAAGAATGCCATTTTTGGCCCTTGGACAGGATCACCCCTAAAAAGCACGAACGTCTGAGGATAGCGTCCCCAGGAAAGCTGCTAGCCCCAAAATCTGGCGTTCTATCTCGCCGACTGCTTGCACTTTACTGACAGGACCACAAACTTGGCTCCTGAACCCTTCAATTTAGGCTACAGGAGAGGTCGTTTGGAAACAATGCCATTTTTGGCCCTTGGACAGGATCACCCCTAAAAAGCACGAACGTCTGAGGATAGCGTCCCCAGGAAAGCTGCTAGCCCCAAAATCTGGCGTTCTATCTCGCCGACTGCTTGCACTTTACTGACAGGACCACAAACTTGGCTCCTGAACCCTTCAATTTAGGCTACAGGAGAGGTCGTTTGGAAAGAATGCCATTTTTGGCCCTTGGACAGGATCACCCCTAAAAAGCACGAACGTCTGAGGATAGCGTCCCCAGGAAAGCTGCTAGCCCCAAAATCTGGCGTTCTATCTCGCCGACTGCTTGCACTTTACTGACAGGACCACAAACTTGGCTCCTGAACCCTTCAATTTAGGCTACAGGAGAGGTCGTTTGGAAAGAATGCCATTTTTGGCCCTTGGACAGGATCACCCCTAAAAAGCACGAACGTCTGAGGATAGCGTCCCCAGGAAAGCTGCTAGCCCCAAAATCTGGCGTTCTATCTCGCCGACTGCTTGCACTTTACTGACAGGACCACAAACTTGGCTCCTGAACCCTTCAATTTAGGCTACAGGAGAGGTCGTTTGGAAAGAATGCCATTTTTGGCCCTTGGACAGGATCACCCCTAAAAAGCACGAACGTCTGAGGATAGCGTCCCCAGGAAAGCTGCTAGCCCCAAAATCTGGCGTTCTATCTCGCCGACTGCTTGCACTTTACTGACAGGACCACAAACTTGGCTCCTGAACCCTTCAATTTAGGCTACAGGAGAGGTCGTTTGGAAACAATGCCATTTTTGGCCCTTGGACAGGATCACCCCTAAAAAGCACGAACGTCTGAGGATAGCGTCCCCAGGAAAGCTGCTAGCCCCAAAATCTGGCGTTCTATCTCGCCGACTGCTTGCACTTTACTGACAGGACCACAAACTTGGCTCCTGAACCCTTCAATTTAGGCTACAGGAGAGGTCGTTTGGAAAGAATGCCATTTTTGGCCCTTGGACAGGATCACCCCTAAAAAGCACGAACGTCTGAGGATAGCGTCCCCAGGAAAGCTGCTAGCCCCAAAATCTGGCGTTCTATCTCGCCGACTGCTTGCACTTTACTGACAGGACCACAAACTTGGCTCCTGAACCCTTCAATTTAGGCTACAGGAGAGGTCGTTTGGAAACAATGCCATTTTTGGCCCTTGGACAGGATCACCCCTAAAAAGCACGAACGTCTGAGGATAGCGTCCCCAGGAAAGCTGCTAGCCCCAAAATCTGGCGTTCTATCTCGCCGACTGCTTGCACTTTACTGACAGGACCACAAACTTGGCTCCTGAACCCTTCAATTTAGGCTACAGGAGAGGTCGTTTGGAAACAATGCCATTTTTGGCCCTTGGACAGGATCACCCCTAAAAAGCACGAACGTCTGAGGATAGCGTCCCCAGGAAAGCTGCTAGCCCCAAAATCTGGCGTTCTATCTCGCCGACTGCTTGCACTTTACTGACAGGACCACAAACTTGGCTCCTGAACCCTTCAATTTAGGCTACAGGAGAGGTCGTTTGGAAAGAATGCCATTTTTGGCCCTTGGACAGGATCACCCCTAAAAAGCACGAACGTCTGAGGATAGCGTCCCCAGGAAAGCTGCTAGCCCCAAAATCTGGCGTTCTATCTCGCCGACTGCTTGCACTTTACTGACAGGACCACAAACTTGGCTCCTGAACCCTTCAATTTAGGCTACAGGAGAGGTCGTTTGGAAAGAATGCCATTTTTGGCCCTTGGACAGGATCACCCCTAAAAAGCACGAACGTCTGAGGATAGCGTCCCCAGGAAAGCTGCTAGCCCCAAAATCTGGCGTTCTATCTCGCCGACTGCTTGCACTTTACTGACAGGACCACAAACTTGGCTCCTGAACCCTTCAATTTAGGCTACAGGAGAGGTCGTTTGGAAACAATGCCATTTTTGGCCCTTGGACAGGATCACCCCTAAAAAGCACGAACGTCTGAGGATAGCGTCCCCAGGAAAGCTGCTAGCCCCAAAATCTGGCGTTCTATCTCGCCGACTGCTTGCACTTTACTGACAGGACCACAAACTTGGCTCCTGAACCCTTCAATTTAGGCTACAGGAGAGGTCGTTTGGAAAGAATGCCATTTTTGGCCCTTGGACAGGATCACCCCTAAAAAGCACGAACGTCTGAGGATAGCGTCCCCAGGAAAGCTGCTAGCCCCAAAATCTGGCGTTCTATCTCGCCGACTGCTTGCACTTTACTGACAGGACCACAAACTTGGCTCCTGAACCCTTCAATTTAGGCTACAGGAGAGGTCGTTTGGAAAGAATGCCATTTTTGGCCCTTGGACAGGATCACCCCTAAAAAGCACGAACGTCTGAGGATAGCGTCCCCAGGAAAGCTGCTAGCCCCAAAATCTGGCGTTCTATCTCGCCGACTGCTTGCACTTTACTGACAGGACCACAAACTTGGCTCCTGAACCCTTCAATTTAGGCTACAGGAGAGGTCGTTTGGAAAGAATGCCATTTTTGGCCCTTGGACAGGATCACCCCTAAAAAGCACGAACGTCTGAGGATAGCGTCCCCAGGAAAGCTGCTAGCCCCAAAATCTGGCGTTCTATCTCGCCGACTGCTTGCACTTTACTGACAGGACCACAAACTTGGCTCCTGAACCCTTCAATTTAGGCTACAGGAGAGGTCGTTTGGAAACAATGCCATTTTTGGCCCTTGGACAGGATCACCCCTAAAAAGCACGAACGTCTGAGGATAGCGTCCCCAGGAAAGCTGCTAGCCCCAAAATCTGGCGTTCTATCTCGCCGACTGCTTGCACTTTACTGACAGGACCACAAACTTGGCTCCTGAACCCTTCAATTTAGGCTACAGGAGAGGTCGTTTGGAAAGAATGCCATTTTTGGCCCTTGGACAGGATCACCCCTAAAAAGCACGAACGTCTGAGGATAGCGTCCCCAGGAAAGCTGCTAGCCCCAAAATCTGGCGTTCTATCTCGCCGACTGCTTGCACTTTACTGACAGGACCACAAACTTGGCTCCTGAACCCTTCAATTTAGGCTACAGGAGAGGTCGTTTGGAAAGAATGCCATTTTTGGCCCTTGGACAGGATCACCCCTAAAAAGCACGAACGTCTGAGGATAGCGTCCCCAGGAAAGCTGCTAGCCCCAAAATCTGGCGTTCTATCTCGCCGACTGCTTGCACTTTACTGACAGGACCACAAACTTGGCTCCTGAACCCTTCAATTTAGGCTACAGGAGAGGTCGTTTGGAAACAATGCCATTTTTGGCCCTTGGACAGGATCACCCCTAAAAAGCACGAACGTCTGAGGATAGCGTCCCCAGGAAAGCTGCTAGCCCCAAAATCTGGCGTTCTATCTCGCCGACTGCTTGCACTTTACTGACAGGACCACAAACTTGGCTCCTGAACCCTTCAATTTAGGCTACAGGAGAGGTCGTTTGGAAAGAATGCCATTTTTGGCCCTTGGACAGGATCACCCCTAAAAGCACGAACGTCTGAGGATAGCGTCCCCAGGAAAGCTGCTAGCCCCAAAATCTGGCGTTCTATCTCGCCGACTGCTTGCACTTTACTGACAGGACCACAAACTTGGCTCCTGAACCCTTCAATTTAGGCTACAGGAGAGGTCGTTTGGAAAGAATGCCATTTTTGGCCCTTGGACAGGATCACCCCTAAAAGCACGAACGTCTGAGGATAGCGTCCCCAGGAAAGCTGCTAGCCCCAAAATCTGGCGTTCTATCTCGCCGACTGCTTGCACTTTACTGACAGGACCACAAACTTGGCTCCTGAACCCTTCAATTTAGGCTACAGGAGAGGTCGTTTGGAAACAATGCCATTTTTGGCCCTTGGACAGGATCACCCCTAAAAAGCACGAACGTCTGAGGATAGCGTCCCCAGGAAAGCTGCTAGCCCCAAAATCTGGCGTTCTATCTCGCCGACTGCTTGCACTTTACTGACAGGACCACAAACTTGGCTCCTGAACCCTTCAATTTAGGCTACAGGAGAGGTCGTTTGGAAACAATGCCATTTTTGGCCCTTGGACAGGATCACCCCTAAAAAGCACGAACGTCTGAGGATAGCGTCCCCAGGAAAGCTGCTAGCCCCAAAATCTGGCGTTCTATCTCGCCGACTGCTTGCACTTTACTGACAGGACCACAAACTTGGCTCCTGAACCTTCAATTTAGGCTACAGGAGAGGTCGTTTGGAAAGAATGCCATTTTTGGCCCTTGGACAGGATCACCCCTAAAAAGCACGAACGTCTGAGGATAGCGTCCCCAGGAAAGCTGCTAGCCCCAAAATCTTGCGTTCTATCTCGCCGACTGCTTGCACTTTACTGACAGGACCACAAACTTGGCTCCTGAACCCTTCAATTTAGGCTACAGGAGAGGTCGTTTGGAAACAATGCCATTTTTGGCCCTTGGACAGGATCACCCCTAAAAAGCACGAACGTCTGAGGATAGCGTCCCCAGGAAAGCTGCTAGCCCCAAAATCTGGCGTTCTATCTCGCCGACTGCTTGCACTTTACTGACAGGACCACAAACTTGGCTCCTGAACCCTTCAATTTAGGCTACAGGAGAGGTCGTTTGGAAACAATGCCATTTTTGGCCCTTGGACAGGATCACCCCTAAAAAGCACGAACGTCTGAGGATAGCGTCCCCAGGAAAGCTGCTAGCCCCAAAATCTGGCGTTCTATCTCGCCGACTGCTTGCACTTTACTGACAGGACCACAAACTTGGCTCCTGAACCCTTCAATTTAGGCTACAGGAGAGGTCGTTTGGAAAGAATGCCATTTTTGGCCCTTGGACAGGATCACCCCTAAAAAGCACGAACGTCTGAGGATAGCGTCCCCAGGAAAGCTGCTAGCCCCAAAATCTGGCGTTCTATCTCGCCGACTGCTTGCACTTTACTGACAGGACCACAAACTTGGCTCCTGAACCCTTCAATTTAGGCTACAGGAGAGGTCGTTTGGAAAGAATGCCATTTTTGGCCCTTGGACAGGATCACCCCTAAAAAGCACGAACGTCTGAGGATAGCGTCCCCAGGAAAGCTGCTAGCCCAAAATCTGGCGTTCTATCTCGCCGACTGCTTGCACTTTACTGACAGGACCACAAACTTGGCTCCTGAACCCTTCAATTTAGGCTACAGGAGAGGTCGTTTGGAAAGAATGCCATTTTTGGCCCTTGGACAGGATCACCCCTAAAAAGCACGAACGTCTGAGGATAGCGTCCCCAGGAAAGCTGCTAGCCCCAAAATCTGGCGTTCTATCTCGCCGACTGCTTGCACTTTACTGACAGGACCACAAACTTGGCTCCTGAACCCTTCAATTTAGGCTACAGGAGAGGTCGTTTGGAAAGAATGCCATTTTTGGCCCTTGGACAGGATCACCCCTAAAAAGCACGAACGTCTGAGGATAGCGTCCCCAGGAAAGCTGCTAGCCCCAAAATCTGGCGTTCTATCTCGCCGACTGCTTGCACTTTACTGACAGGACCACAAACTTGGCTCCTGAACCCTTCAATTTAGGCTACAGGAGAGGTCGTTTGGAAAGAATGCCATTTTTGGCCCTTGGACAGGATCACCCCTAAAAAGCACGAACGTCTGAGGATAGCGTCCCCAGGAAAGCTGCTAGCCCCAAAATCTGGCGTTCTATCTCGCCGACTGCTTGCACTTTACTGACAGGACCACAAACTTGGCTCCTGAACCCTTCAATTTAGGCTACAGGAGAGGTCGTTTGGAAACAATGCCATTTTTGGCCCTTGGACAGGATCACCCCTAAAAAGCACGAACGTCTGAGGATAGCGTCCCCAGGAAAGCTGCTAGCCCCAAAATCTGGCGTTCTATCTCGCCGACTGCTTGCACTTTACTGACAGGACCACAAACTTGGCTCCTGAACCCTTCAATTTAGGCTACAGGAGAGGTCGTTTGGAAACAATGCCATTTTTGGCCCTTGGACAGGATCACCCCTAAAAAGCACGAACGTCTGAGGATAGCGTCCCCAGGAAAGCTGCTAGCCCCAAAATCTGGCGTTCTATCTCGCCGACTGCTTGCACTTTACTGACAGGACCACAAACTTGGCTCCTGAACCCTTCAATTTAGGCTACAGGAGAGGTCGTTTGGAAACAATGCCATTTTTGGCCCTTGGACAGGATCACCCCTAAAAAGCACGAACGTCTGAGGATAGCGTCCCCAGGAAAGCTGCTAGCCCCAAAATCTGCGTTCTATCTCGCCGACTGCTTGCACTTTACTGACAGGACCACAAACTTGGCTCCTGAACCCTTCAATTTAGGCTACAGGAGAGGTCGTTTGGAAAGAATGCCATTTTTGGCCCTTGGACAGGATCACCCCTAAAAAGCACGAACGTCTGAGGATAGCGTCCCCAGGAAAGCTGCTAGCCCCAAAATCTGGCGTTCTATCTCGCCGACTGCTTGCACTTTACTGACAGGACCACAAACTTGGCTCCTGAACCCTTCAATTTAGGCTACAGGAGAGGTCGTTTGGAAAGAATGCCATTTTTGGCCCTTGGACAGGATCACCCCTAAAAAGCACGAACGTCTGAGGATAGCGTCCCCAGGAAAGCTGCTAGCCCCAAAATCTGGCGTTCTATCTCGCCGACTGCTTGCACTTTACTGACAGGACCACAAACTTGGCTCCTGAACCCTTCAATTTAGGCTACAGGAGAGGTCGTTTGGAAAGAATGCCATTTTTGGCCCTTGGACAGGATCACCCCTAAAAGCACGAACGTCTGAGGATAGCGTCCCCAGGAAAGCTGCTAGCCCCAAAATCTGGCGTTCTATCTCGCCGACTGCTTGCACTTTACTGACAGGACCACAAACTTGGCTCCTGAACCCTTCAATTTAGGCTACAGGAGAGGTCGTTTGGAAAGAATGCCATTTTTGGCCCTTGGACAGGATCACCCCTAAAAAGCACGAACGTCTGAGGATAGCGTCCCCAGGAAAGCTGCTAGCCCCAAAATCTGGCGTTCTATCTCGCCGACTGCTTGCACTTTACTGACAGGACCACAAACTTGGCTCCTGAACCCTTCAATTTAGGCTACAGGAGAGGTCGTTTGGAAAGAATGCCATTTTTGGCCCTTGGACAGGATCACCCCTAAAAAGCACGAACGTCTGAGGATAGCGTCCCCAGGAAAGCTGCTAGCCCCAAAATCTGGCGTTCTATCTCGCCGACTGCTTGCACTTTACTGACAGGACCACAAACTTGGCTCCTGAACCCTTCAAATTTAGGCTACAGGAGAGGTCGTTTGGAAACAATGCCATTTTTGGCCCTTGGACAGGATCACCCCTAAAAAGCACGAACGTCTGAGGATAGCGTCCCCAGGAAAGCTGCTAGCCCCAAAATCTGGCGTTCTATCTCGCCGACTGCTTGCACTTTACTGACAGGACCACAAACTTGGCTCCTGAACCCTTCAATTTAGGCTACAGGAGAGGTCGTTTGGAAAGAATGCCATTTTTGGCCCTTGGACAGGATCACCCCTAAAAAGCACGAACGTCTGAGGATAGCGTCCCCAGGAAAGCTGCTAGCCCCAAAATCTGGCGTTCTATCTCGCCGACTGCTTGCACTTTACTGACAGGACCACAAACTTGGCTCCTGAACCCTTCAATTTAGGCTACAGGAGAGGTCGTTTGGAAACAATGCCATTTTTGGCCCTTGGACAGGATCACCCCTAAAAAGCACGAACGTCTGAGGATAGCGTCCCCAGGAAAGCTGCTAGCCCCAAAATCTGGCGTTCTATCTCGCCGACTGCTTGCACTTTACTGACAGGACCACAAACTTGGCTCCTGAACCCTTCAATTTAGGCTACAGGAGAGGTCGTTTGGAAACAATGCCATTTTTGGCCCTTGGACAGGATCACCCCTAAAAAGCACGAACGTCTGAGGATAGCGTCCCCAGGAAAGCTGCTAGCCCCAAAATCTGGCGTTCTATCTCGCCGACTGCTTGCACTTTACTGACAGGACCACAAACTTGGCTCCTGAACCCTTCAATTTAGGCTACAGGAGAGGTCGTTTGGAAAGAATGCCATTTTTGGCCCTTGGACAGGATCACCCCTAAAAAGCACGAACGTCTGAGGATAGCGTCCCCAGGAAAGCTGCTAGCCCCAAAATCTGGCGTTCTATCTCGCCGACTGCTTGCACTTTACTGACAGGACCACAAACTTGGCTCCTGAACCCTTCAATTTAGGCTACAGGAGAGGTCGTTTGGAAAGAATGCCATTTTTGGCCCTTGGACAGGATCACCCCTAAAAAGCACGAACGTCTGAGGATAGCGTCCCCAGGAAAGCTGCTAGCCCCAAAATCTGGCGTTCTATCTCGCCGACTGCTTGCACTTTACTGACAGGACCACAAACTTGGCTCCTGAACCCTTCAATTTAGGCTACAGGAGAGGTCGTTTGGAAACAATGCCATTTTTGGCCCTTGGACAGGATCACCCCTAAAAAGCACGAACGTCTGAGGATAGCGTCCCAGGAAAGCTGCTAGCCCCAAAATCTGGCGTTCTATCTCGCCGACTGCTTGCACTTACTGACAGGACCAAAAACTTGGCTCCTGAACCCTAATTTAGGCTACAGGAGAGGTCGTTTGGAAACATGCCATTTTGGCCCTTGGACAGGATCACCCCTAAAAAGCACGAACGTCTTCTGATAGCGTCCCCAGGAAAGCTGCTAGCCCCAAAAATCTACGTTCTATCTCGCCGACTGCTTGCACTTTACTGACAGGACCACAAACTTGGCTCCTGAACCCTTCAATTTAGGCTACAGGAGAGGTCGTTTGGAAACAATGCCATTTTTGGCCTTGGACAGATCACCCCTAAAAAGCACGAACGTCTGAGGATAGCGTCCCCAGGAAAGCTGCTAGCCCCAAAATCTGGCGTTCTATTCGCCGACTGCTTGCACTTTACTGGCAGGACCACAAACTTGGCTCCTGAACCTTCAATTTAGGCTACAGGAGAGGTCGTTTGGAAAGAATGCCATTTTTGGCCCTTGGACAGGATCCCCCTAAAAAGCACGAACGTCTGAGGATAGCGTCCCCAGGAAAGCTGCTAGCCCCAAAATCTTGCGTTCTATCTCCCGACTGCTTGCACTTTACTGACAGGACCACAAACTTGGCTCCTGAACCCTTCAATTTAGGCTACAGGAGAGGTTGTTTGGAAACAATGCCATTTTGGCCCTTGGACAGGATCACCCCTAAAAAGCACGAACGTCTGAGGATAGCGTCCCAGGAAAGCTGCTAGCCCCAAAATCTGGCGTTCTATCTCGCCGACTGCTTGCACTTTACTGACAGGACCACAAACTTGGCTCCTGAACCTTCAATTTAGGCTACAGGAGAGGTCGTTTGGAAAACAATGCCATTTTGGCCCTTGGACACGATCACCCCTAAAACGCACGAACGTCTGAGGATAGCGTCCCCAGGAAAGCTGCTAGCCCCAAAATCTTGCGTTCTATCTCGCCGACTGCTTGCACTTTACTGACAGGACCACAAAACTTGGCTCCTGAACCCTTCAATTTAGGCTACAGGAGAGGTCGTTTGGAAACAATGCCATTTTTGGCCTTGGACAGGATCACCCTAAAAAGCACGAACGTCTGAGGATAGCGTCCCCAGGAAAGCTGCTAGCCCAAAATCTGCGTTCTATCTCGCCGACTGCTTGCACTTTACTGACAGGACCACAAACTTGGCTCCTGAACCCTTCAATTTAGGCTACAGGAGAGGTCGTTTGGAAACAATGCCATTTTGGCCCTTGGACAGGATCACCCCAAAAAGCAGCACGAACGCTGAGGATAGCGTCCCCAGGAAAGCTGCTAGCCCCAAAATCTGGCGTTCTATCTCGCCGACTGCTTGCACTTACTGACAGGACCACAAACTTGGCTCCTGAACCCTTCAATTTAGGCTACAGGAGAGGTCGTTTGAAACAATGCCATTTTTGGCCCTTGGACACAGGATCACCCCTAAAAAGCACGAACGTCTGAGGATAGCGTCCCCAGGAAAGCTGCTAGCCCAAAATCTTGCGTTCTATCTCGCCGACTGCTTGCACTTTACTGACAGGACCACAAACTTGGCTCCTGAACCCTTCAATTTAGGCTACAGGAGAGGTCGTTTGGAAAGAATGCCATTTTTGGCCCTTGGACAGGATCACCCCTAAAAAGCACGAACGTCTGAGGATAGCGTCCCCAGGAAAGCTGCTAGCCCCAAAATCTGCGTTCTATCTCGCCGACTGCTTGCACTTTACTGACAGGACCACAAACTTGGCTCCTGAAACCTTCAATTTAGGCTACAGGGAGGTCGTTTGGAAACAATGCCATTTTTGGCCCTTGGACAGGATCACCCCTAAAAAGCACGAACGTCTGAGGATAGCGTCCCCAGGAAAGCTGCTAGCCCCAAAATCTTGGGTCTATCTCGCCGACTGCTTGCACTTTACTGAAGGACCACAAACTTGGCTCCTGAACCCTTCAATTTAGGCTACAGGAGAGGTCGTTTGGAAAGAATGCCATTTTTGGCCCTTGGACAGGATCACCCTAAAAAGCACGAACGTCTGAGGATAGCGTCCCCAGGAAAGCTGCTAGCCCCAAAATCTGGCGTTCTATCTCGCCGACTGCTTGCACTTACTGACAGGACCACAAACTTGGCTCCTGAACCCTTCAATTTAGGCTACAGGAGAGGTCGTTTGGAAAGAATGCCATTTTGGCCCTTGGACAGGATCACCCTAAAAAGCACGAACGTCTGAGGATAGCGTCCCCAGGAAAGCTGCTAGCCCCAAAATCTTGGCGTTCTATCTCGCCGACTGCTTGCACTTACTGACAGGACCACAAACTTGGCTCCTGAACCCTTCAATTTAGGCTACAGGAGAGGTCGTTTGGAAACAATGCCATTTTTGCCCTTGGACAGGATCACCCCTAAAAAGCACGAACGTCTGAGGATAGCGTCCCCAGGAAAGCTGCTAGCCCAAATCTTGCGTTCTATCTCGCCGACTGCTTGCACTTTACTGACAGGACCACAAACTTGGCTCCTGAACCCTTCAATTTAGGCTACAGGAGAGGTCGTTTGGAAAGAATGCCATTTTTGGCCCTTGGACAGGATCACCCTAAAAAGCACGAACGTCTGAGGATAGCGTCCCCAGGAAAGCTGCTAGCCCCAAAATCTGGCGTTCTATCTCGCCGACTGCTTGCACTTTACTGACAGGACCACAAACTTGGCTCCTGAACCCTTCAATTTAGGCTACAGGAGAGGTCGTTTGGAAAGAATGCCATTTTGGCCCTTGGACACGATCACCCCTAAAAAGCACGAACGTCTGAGGATAGCGTCCCCAGGAAGCTGCTAGCCCCAAAATCTGGCGTCTATCCCCGACTGCTTGCACTTTACTGGCAGGACCACAAACTTGGCTCCTGAACCCTTCAATTTAGGCTACAGGAGGTCGTGTTGGAAACAATGCCATTTTTTGGCCCTTGGACAGGATCACCCCTAAAAAGCACGAACGTCTGAGGATAGCGTCCCCAGGAAAGCTGCTAGCCCAAAATCTTGCGTTCTATCTCGCGGACTGCTTGCACTTTACTGACAGGACCACAAACTTGGCTCCTGAACCTTCAATTTAGGCTACAGGAGAGGTGTTTGGAAAGAATGCCATTTTTGGCCCTTGGACAGGATCACCCCTAAAAAGCACGAACGTCTGAGGATAGCGTCCCCAGGAAAGCTGCTAGCCCCAAAATCTGCGTTCTATCTCGCCGACTGCTTGCACTTTACTGACAGGACCACAAACTTGGCTCCTGAACCCTTCAATTTAGGCTACAGGAGAGGTCGTTTGGAAAGAATGCCATTTTTGGCCCTTGGACAGGATCACCCCTAAAAAGCACGAACGTCTGAGGATAGCGTCCCCAGGAAAGCTGCTAGCCC
>NW_026530385.1:0-38043 GCF_026979565.1 Vidua chalybeata | reverse complement strand
CCAAACCCCAAAAATCCCCCCAAAAACCCCTAAAAATACCCCAAACCCCCCCCAAAAAAAACCCAAAAAAACCTCCAAAACCCCACAAACACCCCAAAAACCCCATAAGCACCCCTAAAAAACCTCAAAAAAAAAACCCTAAAAACCCCCCAAAAACCTCAAAACACCCCCAAAAACCCTAAAAAAACCCCAAAACCCCAAAAATCCCCCCAAAACCCCAAGCCCGCTGACCTGGGCGGTTGCGCGCTGCCCGGAACGCGCGGCGCCCACGGAAGGGGCCGGAATGGCGGCCATGGAAAGTTCCGGAATGGCGGCCGTGGAAAGTTCCGGAATGGCGGCCGTGGAAAGTTCCGGAATGGCGGCTGCGGGCGCCGTCCGGCCGGGCGGTCAGCGCGGTGCCCGTGCTCAGAGTGGTCACTCCGGTGGTCACTCCTGTGGTCACTCCAGTCCCTGTGGTCACTGTGGTCACTCCTGTGGTCACTCCTGTGGTCAGAGTGGTCACTCCGGTGGTCACTCCAGTCCCTGTGGTCACTCCTGTGGTCACTCCGGTGGTCACTGTGGTCAGTGTGGTCACTCCGGTCCCTGTGCTCAGAGTGGTCACTCCTGTGGTCACTCCAGTCCCTGTGGTCAGTGTGGTCACTCCTGTGGTCACTCCGGTCACTCCGGTGGTCACTCCGGTGCTCACTCCTGTGGTCACTGGTGTGCTCACTGGTGTGGTCACTGCGGTGGTCACTGTGGTCACTCCTGTGGTCAGTGTGGTCACTCCTGTGGTCACTGGTGTGGTCACTCCTGTGGTCACTGTGGTCACTCCTGTGGTCAGTGCGGTCACTGCGGTGGTCACTGTGGTTGCTGTGGTCACTGGTGTGGTCACTCCTGTGGTCACTCCTGTTGTCACTCCTGTGGTCACTCCAGCGGTCACTGCGGTGGTCCCTGGTGTGGTCCCTGGTGTGGTCACTCCTGTGGTCACTCCTGGTGTCACTCCTGTGGTCACTGTGGTCACTCCTGTGGTCAGTGTGGTCACTCCTGTGGTCACTGGTGTGGTCACTGGTGTGGTCACTCTGGTCCCTGTGGTCACTGTGGTCGCTGTGGTCACTGTGGTGACTCCTGTGGTCACTCCAGCGGTCACTCCTGTGGTCAGTGCGGTCACTCCGGTCCCTGTGGTCAGTGTGGTCGCTGTGGTCAGTGTGGTCACTCCTGTGGTCACTCCTGTGGTCAGTGTGGTCCCTGGTGTGGTCACTCCTGTGGTCACTCCTGTGGTCACTCCTGTGGTCAGTGTGGTCGCTGTGGTCAGTGTGGTCACTCCAGCGGTCACTCCTGTGGTCAGTGTGGTCCCTGGTGTGGTCACTCCTGTGGTCAGTGCGGTCACTCCGGTCCCTGTGGTCACTCCGATCGCTGTGGTCACTGTGGTCACTCCAGCGGTCACTCCGGCGGTCACTCCTGTGGTCAGTGCGGTCACTCTGGTCCCTGTGGTCAGTGTGGTCGCTGTGGTCAGTGTGGTCACTCCAGCGGTCACTCCTGTGGTCAGTGCGGTCACTCCGGTCCCTGTGGTCAGTGTGGTCGCTGTGGTCAGTGTGGTCACTCCAGCGGTCACTCCTGTGGTCATTGCGGCCGCGCTCCGGCCCTGGCGGTTGTAGGTGCGGACGAGCGCGGCGGCGGCGTCGCGCTGCAGCTCCACAAAGTGAACCGAGTCCAGGAACTCGCCCGGCTCCGGCAGAGAGAAGTTGGCTGGGGGGTCCAAAAATCCCATAAAAATCCCATAAAAATCCCATAAAAATCCCATAAAATTCCCATAAAAATCCCATAAAATCCCCAAAAATCCCATAAAAATCCCATAAATATCCCATAAAAATTCTACAAAAATTCCACTAAAAATCCCATAAATATCCCATAAATATCCCATAAAAATGCTATAAAACTCGCATAAAAATCCCATAGAAATCCCATAAAATTCCCATAAATATCCCATAAAAATCCCATAAATATCCCATAAATATCCCATAAAATTCCCATAAATATCCCATAGAAATCCCATAAATATCCTATAGAAATACCATAAAAATCCCATAAAAATCCCATAAAATTCCCATAAAAATCCCCAAAAATCCCATAAAAATCCCATAAATATCCCATAAAAATTCTACAAAAATTCCACTAAAAATCCCATAAATATCCCATAAATATCCCATAAAAATGCTATAAAACTCGCATAAAAATCCCATAGAAATCCCATAAATATCCCACAAATATCCCATAGAAATCCCATAAATATCCCATAAAAATTCCATAAATATCCCACAGAAATTCCATAAATATCCTATAGAAATCCCATAGAAATCCTATAAATATCCCATAAATATCCCATAGAAATCCCATAAAATTCCCATAAATATACCATAAATATCCCATAAAACTTCCATAAATATCCCATAAATATCCCATAAAAATCCCATAAATATCCCATAAATATCCCATAAAAATGCTATAAAACTCGCATAAAAATCCCATAGAAATCCCATAAAATTCCCATAAATATCCCATAAAAATCCCATAAATATCCCATAAATATCCCATAAAATTCCCATAAATATCCCATAGAAATCCCATAAATATCCCATAAAATTCCCATAAAAATCCCATAAAAATCCCCAAAAATCCCATAAAAATCCCATAAATATCCCATAAAAATTCTACAAAAATTCCACTAAAAATCCCATAAATATCCCATAAATATCCCATAAAAATGCTATAAAACTCGCATAAAAATCCCATAGAAATCCCATAAATATCCCACAAATATCCCATAGAAATCCCATAAATATCCCATAGAAATTCCATAAATATCCCACAGAAATTCCATAAATATCCTATAGAAATCCCATAAAAATCCTATAAATATCCCATAAATATCCCATAGAAATCCCATAAAATTCCCATAAATATACCATAAATATCCCATAAAACTTCCATAAATATCCCATAAATATCCCATAAAAATCCCATAAATATCCCATAAATATCCCATAAAAATGCTATAAAACTCGCATAAAAATCCCATAGAAATCCCATAAAATTCCCATAAATATCCCATAAAAATGCCATAAATATCCCATAAAAATGCCATAAATATCCCATAAAAATCCCATAAATATCCCATAAAATTCCCATAAATATCCCATAAAAATCCCATAAATATCACATAGAAATCCCATAAAAATCCCATAAATATCCCATAAAAATGCTATAAAACTCGCATAAAAATCCCATAGAAATCCCATAAAATTCCCATAAATATCCCATAAAAATCCCATAAATATCCCATAAATATCCCATAAAATTCCCATAAATATCCCATAGAAATCCCATAAATATCCTATAGAAATCCCATAAAAATCCCATAAAAATCCCATAAAATTCCCATAAAAATCCCCAAAAATCCCATAAAAATCCCATAAATATCCCATAAAAATTCTACAAAAATTCCACTAAAAATCCCATAAATATCCCATAAATATCCCATAAAAATGCGATAAAACTCGCATAAAAATCCCATAGAAATCCCATAAATATCCCACAAATATCCCATAGAAATCCCATAAATATCCCATAAAAATTCCATAAATATCCCACAGAAATTCCATAAATATCCTATAGAAATCCCATAGAAATCCTATAAATATCCCATAAATATCCCATAGAAATCCCATAAAATTCCCATAAATATACCATAAATATCCCATAAAACTTCCATAAATATCCCATAAATATCCCATAAAAATCCCATAAATATCCCATAAATATCCCATAAAAATGCTATAAAACTCGCATAAAAATCCCATAGAAATCCCATAAAATTCCCATAAATATCCCATAAAAATGCCATAAATATCCCATAAAAATGCCATAAATATCCCATAAAAATCCCATAAATATCCCATAAAATTCCCATAAATATCCCATAAAAATCCCATAAATATCACATAGAAATCCCATAAAAATCCCATAAATATCCCATAAAAATGCTATAAAACTCGCATAAAAATCCCATAGAAATCCCATAAAATTCCCATAAATATCCCATAAAAATCCCATAAATATCCCATAAATATCCCATAAAATTCCCATAAATATCCCATAGAAATCCCATAAATATCCTATAGAAATCCCATAAAAATCCCATAAAAATCCCATAAAATTCCCATAAAAATCCCCAAAAATCCCATAAAAATCCCATAAATATCCCATAAAAATTCTACAAAAATTCCACTAAAAATCCCATAAATATCCCATAAATATCCCATAAAAATGCGATAAAACTCGCATAAAAATCCCATAGAAATCCCATAAAATTCCCATAAATATCCCATAAAAATCCCATAAATATCCCATAAATATCCCATAAAATTCCCATAAATATCCCATAGAAATCCCATAAATATCCTATAGAAATACCATAAAAATCCCATAAAAATCCCATAAAATTCCCATAAAAATCCCCAAAAATCCCATAAAAATCCCATAAATATCCCATAAAAATTCTACAAAAATTCCACTAAAAATCCCATAAATATCCCATAAATATCCCATAAAAATGCTATAAAACTCGCATAAAAATCCCATAGAAATCCCATAAATATCCCACAAATATCCCATAGAAATCCCATAAATATCCCATAAAAATTCCATAAATATCCCACAGAAATTCCATAAATATCCTATAGAAATCCCATAGAAATCCTATAAATATCCCATAAATATCCCATAGAAATCCCATAAAATTCCCATAAATATACCATAAATATCCCATAAACTTCCATAAATATCCCATAAATATCCCATAAAAATCCCATAAATATCCCATAAATATCCATAAAAATGCTATAAAACTCGCATAAAAATCCCATAGAAATCCCATAAAATTCCCATAAATATCCCATAAAAATCCCATAAATATCCCATAAATATCCCATAAAATTCCCATAAATATCCCATAGAAATCCCATAAATATCCCATAAAATTCCCATAAAAATCCCATAAAATCCCCAAAAATCCCATAAAAATCCCATAAATATCCCATAAAAATTCTACAAAAATTCCACTAAAAATCCCATAAATATCCCATAAATATCCCATAAAAATGCTATAAAACTCGCATAAAAATCCCATAGAAATCCCATAAATATCCCACAAATATCCCATAGAAATCCCATAAATATCCCATAGAAATTCCATAAATATCCCACAGAAATTCCATAAATATCCTATAGAAATCCCATAAAAATCCTATAAATATCCCATAAATATCCCATAGAAATCCCATAAAATTCCCATAAATATACCATAAATATCCCATAAAACTTCCATAAATATCCCATAAATATCCCATAAAAATCCCATAAATATCCCATAAATATCCCATAAAAATGCTATAAAACTCGCATAAAAATCCCATAGAAATCCCATAAAATTCCATAAATATCCCATAAAAATGCCATAAATATCCCATAAAAATGCCATAAATATCCCATAAAAATCCCATAAATATCCCATAAAATTCCCATAAATATCCCATAAAAATCCCATAAATATCACATAGAAATCCCATAAAAATCCCATAAATATCCCATAAAAATGCTATAAAACTCGCATAAAAATCCCATAGAAATCCCATAAAATTCCCATAAATATCCCATAAAAATCCCATAAATATCCCATAAATATCCCATAAAATTCCCATAAATATCCCATAGAAATCCCATAAATATCCTATAGAAATCCCATAAAAATCCCATAAAAATCCCATAAAATTCCCATAAAAATCCCCAAAAATCCCATAAAAATCCCATAAATATCCCATAAAAATTCTACAAAAATTCCACTAAAAATCCCATAAATATCCCATAAATATCCCATAAAAATGCGATAAAACTCGCATAAAAATCCCATAGAAATCCCATAAATATCCCACAAATATCCCATAGAAATCCCATAAATATCCCATAAAAATTCCATAAATATCCCACAGAAATTCCATAAATATCCTATAGAAATCCCATAGAAATCCTATAAATATCCCATAAATATCCCATAGAAATCCCATAAAATTCCCATAAATATACCATAAATATCCCATAAAACTTCCATAAATATCCCATAAATATCCCATAAAAATCCCATAAATATCCCATAAAAATGCTATAAAACTCGCATAAAAATCCCATAGAAATCCCATAAAATTCCCATAAATATCCCATAAAAATGCCATAAATATCCCATAAAAATGCCATAAATATCCCATAAAAATCCCATAAATATCCCATAAAATTCCCATAAATATCCCATAAAAATCCCATAAATATCACATAGAAATCCCATAAAAATCCCATAAATATCCCATAAAAATGCTATAAAACTCGCATAAAAATCCCATAGAAATCCCATAAAATTCCCATAAATATCCCATAAAAATCCCATAAATATCCCATAAATATCCCATAAAATTCCCATAAATATCCCATAGAAATCCCATAAATATCCTATAGAAATCCCATAAAAATCCCATAAAAATCCCATAAAATTCCCATAAAAATCCCCAAAAATCCCATAAAAATCCCATAAATATCCCATAAAAATTCTACAAAAATTCCACTAAAAATCCCATAAATATCCCATAAATATCCCATAAAAATGCGATAAAACTCGCATAAAAATCCCATAGAAATCCCATAAATATCCCACAAATATCCCATAGAAATCCCATAAATATCCCATAAAAATTCCATAAATATCCCACAGAAATTCCATAAATATCCTATAGAAATCCCATAGAAATCCTATAAATATCCCATAAATATCCCATAGAAATCCCATAAAATTCCCATAAATATACCATAAATATCCCATAAAACTTCCATAAATATCCCATAAATATCCCATAAAAATCCCATAAATATCCCATAAATATCCCATAAAAATGCTATAAAACTCGCATAAAAATCCCATAGAAATCCCATAAAATTCCCATAAATATCCCATAAAAATCCCATAAATATCCCATAAATATCCCATAAAATTCCCATAAATATCCCATAGAAATCCCATAAATATCCCATAAAAATCCCCAAAAATCCCATAAAAATCCCATAAATATCCCATAAAAATTCTACAAAAATTCCACTAAAAATCCCATAAATATCCCATAAATATCCCATAAATATCCCATAAAATTCCCATAAATATCCCATAGAAATCCCATAAAAATCCCATAAAAATCCCCAAAAATCCCATAAAAATCCCATAAATATCCCATAAAAATTCTACAAAAATTCCACTAAAAATCCCATAAATATCCCATAAATATCCCATAAAAATGCTATAAAACTCGCATAAAAATCCCATAGAAATCCCATAAATATCCCACAAATATCCCATAGAAATCCCATAAATATCCCATAGAAATTCCATAAATATCCCACAGAAATTCCATAAATATCCTATAGAAATCCCATAGAAATCCTATAAATATCCCATAAATATCCCATAGAAATCCCATAAAATTCCCATAAATATACCATAAATATCCCATAAAACTTCCATAAATATCCCATAAATATCCCATAAAAATCCCATAAATATCCCATAAAAATGCTATAAAACTCGCATAAAAATCCCATAGAAATCCCATAAAATTCCCATAAATATCCCATAAAAATGCCATAAATATCCCATAAAAATGCCATAAATATCCCATAAAAATCCCATAAATATCCCATAAAATTCCCATAAATATCCCATAAAAATCCCATAAATATCACATAGAAATCCCATAAAAATCCCATAAATATCCCATAAAAATGCTATAAAACTCGCATAAAAATCCCATAGAAATCCCATAAAATTCCCATAAATATCCCATAAAAATCCCATAAATATCCCATAAATATCCCATAAAATTCCCATAAATATCCCATAGAAATCCCATAAATATCCTATAGAAATCCCATAAAAATCCCATAAAAATCCCATAAAATTCCCATAAAAATCCCCAAAAATCCCATAAAAATCCCATAAATATCCCATAAAAATTCTACAAAAATTCCACTAAAAATCCCATAAATATCCCATAAATATCCCATAAAAATGCGATAAAACTCGCATAAAAATCCCATAGAAATCCCATAAATATCCCACAAATATCCCATAGAAATCCCATAAATATCCCATAAAAATTCCATAAATATCCCACAGAAATTCCATAAATATCCTATAGAAATCCCATAGAAATCCTATAAATATCCCATAAATATCCCATAGAAATCCCATAAAATTCCCATAAATATACCATAAATATCCCATAAAACTTCCATAAATATCCCATAAATATCCCATAAAAATCCCATAAATATCCCATAAATATCCCATAAAAATGCTATAAAACTCGCATAAAAATCCCATAGAAATCCCATAAAATTCCCATAAATATCCCATAAAAATCCCATAAATATCCCATAAATATCCCATAAAATTCCCATAAATATCCCATAGAAATCCCATAAATATCCCATAAAAATCCCCAAAAATCCCATAAAAATCCCATAAATATCCCATAAAAATTCTACAAAAATTCCACTAAAAATCCCATAAATATCCCATAAATATCCCATAAATATCCCATAAAATTCCCATAAATATCCCATAGAAATCCCATAAAAATCCCATAAAAATCCCAAAAATCCCATAAAAATCCCATAAATATCCCATAAAAATTCTACAAAAATTCCACTAAAAATCCCATAAATATCCCATAAATATCCCATAAAAATGCTATAAAACTCGCATAAAAATCCCATAGAAATCCCATAAATATCCCACAAATATCCCATAGAAATCCCATAAATATCCCATAGAAATTCCATAAATATCCCACAGAAATTCCATAAATATCCTATAGAAATCCCATAGAAATCCTATAAATATCCCATAAATATCCCATAGAAATCCCATAAAATTCCCATAAATATACCATAAATATCCCATAAAACTTCCATAAATATCCCATAAATATCCCATAAAAATCCCATAAATATCCCATAAAAATGCTATA
This sequence comes from Vidua chalybeata, assembly GCF_026979565.1. Lineage (NCBI taxonomy): Eukaryota > Metazoa > Chordata > Aves > Passeriformes > Viduidae > Vidua > Vidua chalybeata. Next base: position 28,942 of record NW_026530385.1, on the reverse strand, counting down.
AAACTCGCATAAAAATCCCATAGAAATCCCATAAAATTCCCATAAATATCCCATAAAAATGCCATAAATATCCCATAAAAATGCCATAAATATCCCATAAAAATCCCATAAATATCCCATAAAATTCCCATAAATATCCCATAAAAATCCCATAAATATCACATAGAAATCCCATAAAAATCCCATAAATATCCCATAAAAATGCTATAAAACTCGCATAAAAATCCCATAGAAATCCCATAAAATTCCCATAAATATCCCATAAAAATCCCATAAATATCCCATAAATATCCCATAAAATTCCCATAAATATCCCATAGAAATCCCATAAATATCCTATAGAAATCCCATAAAAATCCCATAGAAATCCCATAAATATCCCATAAAAACTCCATAAATATCCCACACAAATTCCATAAATATCCCATAAATATCCCATAAATATCCCATAAATATCCCATAAATATCCCATAAATATCCCACAGAAATCCCATAAATATCCCATTAAAATTCTATTAAAAATCCCATTTAAAAATCCCATAAAAATCCCATGAAAATCCTATTAAAAATCCCCATAAAAATCCCAAAAAATCCCATTAAAATCCCATAAAAATCCTATAAAAATCCCATTAAAAAATCCCCCAAAATCCCATAAATATCCCATAAATAACCTATAGAAATCCCATAAAAATTCTATAAAAATTCTATTAAAAATCCCCAAAAATCTCAAAAAATCCCATTAAAAATCCTGCAAAAATACCATAAAAATCCCCAAAAATCCCATAGAAATCCCAAAAGAATCCTATAAAAATTCCATTAAAAGTCCCCAAAAATCCCATTAAAATCCCATTAAAAATCCCATTAAAAGTCCCCAAAAATCCCACAAAAAAACCCCAAAATCACGTAAAAAATCCCATACAAATCCTATAAAAATCCCATCAAAAAATCCCAAAAATCCCACAAAAAATCCCATAAAAATCCATTAAAAATCCTATAAAAAATCCCATTAAGAAATCCCAAAAATACCATAAAAATCCCCAAAAATCCCATAAAAAACCCCAAAAAAATCCTATAAAAATTCCATTAAAAGTCCCCAAAAATCCCAAAAAATCCCATTAAAAATCCCATAAAAATCCCATAAAAATCCCCAAAAATCCAATAAAAATCCCATAAGAATCCTATAAAAATTCCATTAAAAGTCGCCAAAAATCCCATTAAAAACCCATAAAAATCCCATTAAAAGTCCCCAAAAATCCCACAAAAAAACCTCAAAAATCCCATAAAAATCCCATTAAGAATCCTATAAAAATTCCATTAAAAGTCCCCAAAAATCCCATTAAAATCCCATAAAAATCCCATTAAAAATCCCATTAAAAATCCCATTAAAAGTCCTCAAAAATCCCACAAAAAAACCCAAAAATCCCATAAAAATCCCATTAAGAATCCTATAAAAATTCCATTAAAAGTCTCCAAAAATCCCATAAAAATCCCATTAAAATAGAATAAAAATCCCATTTAAAAGTCCCCAAAAATCCCGTAAAAATTCGCAAAGAAATTCTACAAAAATCCCAATAAAAATCCCATTAAAAATCCTATAAAAATCCCAATAAAAATCCCATTAAAAAATCCTATAAAAATCACCCAAAAATCCCATAAAAATCCCATAAAGAATCCCCAAAAATCCCATAAAAATCCCATAAAATCCTATAAAAATCCCATCCAAAAATCCCAAAAATACCATAAAAAATTCCCCAAAATCCCATAAAAATCCTATTAAAAATCCCATTAAAAAATCCCCAAAAATCCCATAAAAATCCCCAAAAAATCCTATAAAAATTCCATTAAAAGTCCCCAAAAATCCCATAAAAATCCCCCAAAATCCCATAAATATCCCATTTTCATTTCACCATGGTTTCCCCATTTTTTCCCCATTTTTCCCCCATTTTTCCCCATTTTCCCCATTCTTTCCCCATTTTTTCACCATTTTCCCCATTTTCCCGCCATTTTTTCCCCATTTTCCCCATTTTCCCGCCATTTTTTCCCCATTTTCCCGCCATTTTTTCACCATTTTCCCCATTTTCCCGCCATTTTTCCCCATTTTCCCCATTTTCCCGCCATTTTTTCCCCATTTTCCCGCCATTTTTTCACCATTTTCCCCGTTTCCCGCCATTTTTCACCATTTTCCCCGTTTCCCGCCATTTTTTCACCATTTTCCCCATTTTCCCGCCATTTTTCCCCATTTTCCCGCCATTTTTTCCCCATTTTCCCGCCATTTTTTCCCCATTTTCCCGCCATTTTTTCACCATTTTCCCGCCATTTTTTCACCATTTTCCCCGTTTTCCGCCATTTTTCACCATTTTCCCCATTTTCCCGCCATTTTTTCACCATTTTCCCCATTTTCCCGCCATTTTTCCCCCATTTTCCCGCCATTTTTCACCATTTTCCCCATTTTCCCACCATTTTTTCACCATTTTCCCCGTTTTCCGCCATTTTTTCACCATTTTCCCCATTTTCCCGCCATTTTTTCACCATTTTCCCCATTTTCCCGCCATTTTTTCCCCATTTTCCCCATTTTCCCGCCATTTTTTCCCCATTTTCCCGCCATTTTTTCACCATTTTCCCCATTTTCCCGCCATTTTTCCCCATTTTCCCCATTTTCCCGCCATTTTTTCCCCATTTTCCCGCCATTTTTTCACCATTTTCCCCGTTTCCCGCCATTTTTCACCATTTTCCCCGTTTCCCGCCATTTTTTCACCATTTTCCCCATTTTCCCGCCATTTTTCCCCATTTTCCCGCCATTTTTTCCCCATTTTCCCGCCATTTTTTCCCCATTTTCCCGCCATTTTTTCACCATTTTCCCGCCATTTTTTCACCATTTTCCCCGTTTTCCGCCATTTTTCACCATTTTCCCCATTTTCCCGCCATTTTTTCACCATTTTCCCCATTTTCCCGCCATTTTTCCCCCATTTTCCCGCCATTTTTCACCATTTTCCCCATTTTCCCACCATTTTTTCACCATTTTCTCCGTTTTCCGCCATTTTTTCACCATTTTCCCCATTTTCCCGCCATTTTTCACCATTTTCCCCATTTTCCCCCATTTTTTCACCATTTTCCCCATTTTCCCGCCATTTTTTCACCATTTTCCCCATTTTCCCGCCATTTTTTCACCATTTTCCCCATTTTCCCGCCATTTTTCACCATTTTCCCCATTTTCCCGCCATTTTTTCACCATTTTCCCCGTTTTCCGCCATTTTGTCACCGTTTTTCCCCATTTTCCCCCATTTTTCACCATTTTCCCTGTTTTCCGCCATTTTTTCACCATTTTCCCCATTCTTTCCCCATTTTTTCACCGTTTTTGGCCATTCCCCCCCGTTTTTCCCCCGTTTTTCCCCATTTTTTCACCGATTTTCACCATTTTTTCACCGTTTTTCCCCATTTTCCCCCATTTTTTCACCATTTTCCGCCATTTTGTCACCGTTTTTCCCCATTTCCCCCCATTTTTTCACCATTTTCCGCCATTTTTCACCGTTTTTTCCCCATTTTTCCCCATTTTCCCCGTTTTCCGCCATTTTGTCACCGTTTTTCCCCATTTTCCCCCATTTTTTCACCATTTTCCCCCATTTTTTCACCATTTTCCCCCGTTTTTTCACCGTTTTTGGCCATTTCCCCCCTGTTTTTCCCCCGTTTTTTCACCGTTTTTCCCCATTTTTTCCCCATTTTCCCCGTTTTCCGCCATTTTGTCACTGTTTTTCCCCATTTTCCCCCATTTTTTCACCATTTTCCCCCATTTTCCCACCATTTTTTCACCGTTTTTCTCCATTCTTTCCCCATTTTTTCCCCGTTTTTTCACCGTTTTTGGCCATTTTCCCCGTTTTCCCCCCGTTTTTTCCCCCGTTTTTTCCCCATTTTTTCACCATTTCCCCCCGTTTTCCGCCATTTTTTCACCGTTTTTCCCCATTTTTTCACCATTTTCCACTGTTTTTCCCCATTTTTTCACCATTTCCCCCATTTTCCCCATTTTTTCACCATTTCCCCCCGTTTTTTCCCCATTTTTTCACCGTTTTCCCCCATTTTTCACCATTTTTTCCCTGTTTTTCACCGTTTTTGGCCATTTCCCCCCCGTTTTTCCCCATTTTTTCACCATTTTCCCCGTTTTTCCCCATTTTTTCACCATTTTCCCCCGTTTTTTCCCCATTTTTTCACCGTTTTCCCCCATTTTCCCCATTTTTTCCCCGTTTTTGGCCATTCCCCCTCCGTTTTTTCACCGTTTTCCCCATTTTTTCACCATTTCCCCCCATTTTCCCCCATTTTTTCCCCATTTTTTCACCGTTTTTCCCCATTTTTTCACCATTTCCCCCCATTTTCCCCCATTTTTTCCCCATTTTTTCACCGTTTTTCCCGACATTTTTTCACAATTTCCCCCCGTTTTTTCCCCATTTTTCCCATTTTCCCCCATTTTTTCCCCATTTTCCCCCATTTTTTCCCCATTTTCCCCCATTTTTACACTGTTTGTTCCCATTTTTTCCCCATTTCTTCACCGTTTTTTCCCCCATTTTTTTCCCCATTTCTTCACCGGTTTTTCCCCGTTTTTTCCCCGTTTTTGGCCATTTTTTCACCGTTTTCCCCCATTTTTGGCCATTTTTTTCCCCGTTTTTGCCCAAATCTCCCGTTTTTTGCCCCGAATCCCACCCTTCATCTGGAGCACGGCGCTCTCGGGCACGTCCTCGCCCTCCTGGCGCTCCCAAGAACCCCAAAATTCTCGATTTTCCACCAAAATTTACGGTTTTTTACCCCCAAAATTCCCATTTTTCCACCCAAAATCCCCATTTTTCTCCCAAATTTTCCCAAAATTCCCGTTTTTTACCCCCAAAATCCCCATTTTCCCCCTAAAATCCCCATTTCCCCAATGTTTTCCCCATTTTCCCCCCATTTTTTCACAATTTTCCCCATTTTCCCCCATTTTTTCACCATTTTCCCATTTTTTCCCCATTTTCCCCCATTTTTTCACCATTTCCCCCCCCATTTTTTCACCATTTCTTCACCGTTTTGGCCATTTTTCCCCCGTTTTTTCACCATTTTTGCCCCGTTTTTCCCCATTTTCCCCAATTTTTCCCCATTTTTCCCCATTTCCCCCCATTTTTTCACCCTTTTTTCCGCTTTTTTCTCCCATTTTTTCCCCATTTCTTCACCGTTTTTTCCCCGTTTTTGGCCATTTTTGCCCTGTTTTTTCCCCGTTTTTTCCCCGTTTTTGGCCATTTTTTCCCCGTTTTTTCACCGTTTCCCCCCATTTTTGGCCATTTTTTCCCCGTTTTTGCCCGAATCTCCCGTTTTTCGCCCCGAATCCCACCCTTCATCTGGAGCACGGCGCTCTCGGGCACGTCCTTGCCCTCCTGGCGCGTGCGCTCGGCCGTGCGCCGCCGCAGCTCCGGCTCCGTGGGGCACACCACGATGGCCCGGCGCTGGAACCCCGCAAAGGGACGCAGCTTGCGCCGCTGCGCCGAGCCGTACACGTTGGTCTGGGGCGAAAAACAGGAAAATCGGGAAAATTCCGGTCAAAAATGGCAAAAAACGGGAAAAAAAACGGGGAGAAAATGGGAAAAAAAATGGATTTTTTAGCGATTTTTTGTGATATTTTAATGGATTTTGGAGTTGGTTTTCTTGAAAAAAGAGGATTTAGGGATGCTGGGCAGAGCCAGAGAAAGTCTGGGGAGAAAAATCCCAAAATTGGGAAAATTTGGGTCAAAAATGGGAAAAAAGGGGAAAAAAACGGAATTTTTAGCGATTTTTTGGGGATTTTTTGGGGATTTTTTAGGGGTTTTTGGATTTAGTTTCCCTGGAAAAAGAGGATTTGGGGATGCATTTTCCACCAGAGATGTTGGTTTGAGGAGAAAAATGGGAAATTTGGGAAAATTTGGGTGAAAAAAGAGAAAAAAACTGATTTTTTAGCGATTTTTTGGTGATTTTTTTGTGATTTTTTAGGGGTTTTTGGAGTCACTTTCCCTGAAAAAAGAGGATTTGGGGACGCAGCTTGCGCCGCTGCGCCGAGCCGTACACGTTGGTCTGGGGTGAAAAACCCGGAAATCGGGAAAATTCCAGTCAAAAATGGCAAAAAACGGGAAAAAAACAGGGAAAAAATGGGAAAAAAATGGATTTTTTAGGGATTTTTTGTGATATTTTAATGGATTTTGGAGTTGGTTTTCTTGAAAAAAGAGGATTTAGGGATGCTGGGCAGAGCCAGAGAAAATCTGGGGAGAAAAATCCCAAAATTGGGAAAATTTGGGTCAAAAATGGGAAAAAACGGGAAAAAACTGAATTTTTTAGTGATTTTTTGGGGATTTTTTGGGATTTTTTAGGGGTTTTTTGAGTCAGTTTCTCTGGAAAAGGAGGATGTGGGGATGCATTTTCCACCAGAGATGTTGGTTTGGGGTGAAAAATGGAAAATTTGGGTGGAAAATAGGAAAAAATGGGAAAAAACGGGAATTTTTAGTGATTTTTTTTAGTGATTTTTTGGTAATTTTTTGGTGATTTTTTAGGGGATTTTGGAGTCAGTTTCTCTGAAAAAGGAGGATTTGGGGATGCATTTTCCACCAGAGATGTTGGTTTGAGGAGAAAAATGGGAAATTTGGGAAAATTTGGGTGGAAAATGGGAAAATTTGGGAAAAAACCGGATTTTTTAGCGATTTTTTGGGGATTTTTGGGGGATTTTTTAGGGGTTTTGGAGTCAGTTTCCCTGAAAAAAGAGGATTTGGGGATGCAGCTTCTGGAGCTGGGCAGAGCCAGAGAAATTCTGGGGGAAAAAGTCCAAAAATTGGGAAAATTTGGGTCAAAAATGGCAAAAAACGGGAAAAAACCAGATTTTTTAGCGATTTTTTGGCGATTTTTTGTGGATTTTTTAGGGGTTTTTGGAGTCAGTTTCTCTGAAAAAGGAGGATTTGGGGATGCATTTTCCACCAGAGATGTTGGTTTGAGGAGAAAAATGGGAAATTTGGGAAAATTTGGGTGAAAAAAAGGGAAAAAATGGGAAAAATGGTAAAAAATGGATTTTTTGGGGGGATTTTTTAGGAGTTTTGGAATCTTTTTCCCTGAAAAAAGAGGATTTGGGGACGCAGCTTCTGGAGCTGGGCAGAGGCAGAGGAAGTCTGGGGAGAAAAATCCCAAAATCGGGAAAATTCGGGTCAAAAATGGCAAAAAACGGGAAAAAAACAGGGAAAAATGGGGAAAAAATGGATTTTTTAGGGATTTTTGGTGATTTTTTAATGGATTTTGGAGTTGGTTTTCTTGAAAAAAGAGGATTTAGGGATGCTGGGCAGAGCCAGAGAAAGTCTGGGGAGAAAAATCCCAAAATTGGGAAAATTTGGGTCAAAAATGGCAAAAAACGGGAAAAAACGGAATTTTTAGCGATTTTTTGGGGATTTTTTGGGGATTTTTTAGGGGTTTTTGGATTTAGTTTCCCTGGAAAAAGAGGATTTGGGGATGCATTTTCCACCAGAGATGTTGGTTTGAGGAGAAAAATGGGAAATTTGGGAAAATTTGGGTGAAAAAAGAGAAAAAAACGGATTTTTTAGCGATTTTTTGGTGATTTTTTTGTGATTTTTTAGGGGATTTTGGAGTCAGTTTCCCTGAAAAAAGAGGATTTGGGGATGCCGCTTCTGGAGCTGGGCAGAGCCAGAGAAATTCTGGGGGAAAAAGTCCAAAAATTGGGAAAATTTGGGTCAAAAATGGCAAAAAACGGGAAAAAAACAGATTTTTTAGCGATTTTTTGGCGATTTTTTGGGGATTTTTTAGGGGTTTTTGGAGTCAGTTTCTCTAAAAAAGGAGGATTTGGGGATGCATTTTCCACCAGAGATGTTGGTTTGAGGAGAAAAATGGCAAATTTGGGAAAATTTGGGTGGAAAATGGGAAAATTTGGGAAAAAAACCGGATTTTTTAGCGATTTTTAGCGATTTTTGGGGATTTTTTAGGGGATTTTGGAGTCAGTTTCCCTGAAAAAAGAGGATTTGGGGATGCCGCTTCTGGAGCTGGGCAGAGCCAGAGAAATTCTGGGGGAAAAAGTCCAAAAATTGGGAAAATTTGGGTCAAAAATGGCAAAAAACGGGAAAAAAACAGATTTTTTAGCGATTTTTTGGTGATTTTTTGGGGATTTTTTAGGGGATTTTGGAGTCAGTTTCTCTAAAAAAGGAGGATTTGGCGATGCATTTTCCACCAGAGATGTTGGTTTGAGGAGAAAAATGGGAAATTTGGGAAAATTTGGGTGAAAAAAGAGAAAAAAACTGATTTTTTAGCGATTTTTTGGTGATTTTTTTGTGATTTTTTAGGGGTTTTTGGAGTCACTTTCCCTGAAAAAAGAGGATTTGGGGACGCAGCTTGCGCCGCTGCGCCGAGCCGTACACGTTGGTCTGGGGTGAAAAACCCGGAAATCGGGAAAATTCCGGTCAAAAATGGCAAAAAACGGGAAAAAAAACGGGGAGAAAATGGATTTTTTAGCGATTTTTGGGGATTTTTTTGGTGATTTTTTAGGGGTTTTTGGAGTCAGTTTCCCTGAAAAAAGAGGATTTGGGGACGCAGCTTCTGGAGCTGGGCAGAGGCAGAGAAAGTCTGGGGAGAAAAATCCCAAAATTGGGAAAATTTGGGTCAAAAATGGCAAAAAATGGGGAAAAAATGGGGAAAAAACCTGATTTTTTTGGTGATTTTTTGGGATTTTTCAGGGGTTTTTGGAGTCGGTTTCTGGGAAAAGGAGAATTTTGGGGATGCATTTTCCACCAGAGATGTTGGTTTGAGGAGAAAAATGGGAAATTTGGGAAAATTTAGGTAAAAAAAGGGAAAAAATGGGAAAAATGGTAAGAAATGGATTTTTGGGGGGATTTTTTAGGAGTTTTGGAATCTTTTTCCCTGAAAAAAGAGGATTTGGGGACGCAGCTTCTGGAGCCGGGCAGAGCCAGAGAAAATGTGGGGGGAAAACGGGGAAATTGGGAAAATCTGGGTGAAAAATGGGAAAAAATGGGGCAAAAAAGGGGAAAAATGGGAAAAATGGGAAAAATGGGGAAAATGGGGAAAATGGGGAAAATGGGATGGGAATAGGAAAGATCCTGGGGAAAATGGGAAAATCCCGGGAAAAATGGGATGGGAAGAATGGGAAAAAACCCAGGAAAAATGGGATGGGAATGGGAAAAACTGGGAAAAATGTGATGGGAAAAAATGGGAAAAATGGGAACAATCCTGGGATAAATGGGAAAAATCCAGGGGAAAATGGGAAAAATGGGATGGGAATGGGAAAAAAAAAAAACAGGAAAAATGGGATGGGAAAAATGGGAAAAATCCTGGGAAAATGGAAAAAATGGGATGGGAATGGGAAAAAAAAACCAGGAAAATGGGATGGGAATGGGAAAAAGATGGGAAAAATGTGGAAAAATGGTAAAAATCCTGGGGAAAATGGGAATGGGAAAAAATGGGAAAAAATGGGAAAAACAGGAAAAATGGGAAAAATGGGATGGGAATGGGAAAAATCCTGAGAAAAATCCTGGGAAAAATCCTGGGGAAAATCAGAAAAATCCTGGGAAAAATCCTGGGAAAACGGGATGGGAATGGGAAAAATCCTGGGAAAAATGGGAAAAATGGGATGGGAATGGGAAAAGTGGGAAAAATGGGAAAAATGGGATGGAAATGGGAAAAATGGGAAAAATGGGGAAAATGGGGAAAATGGGAAAAATGGGAAAATGGGAAAAATGGGAAAAATGGGAAAAATGGGAAAAATGGGAAAAATGGGGGAAAACGGGAAAAATGGGAAAAATGGGAAAAATGGGATGGAAATGGGAAAAATGGGAAAAATGGGAAAAATGGGAAGGGAATGGGAAAAATGGGAAAAATGGGAAAAATGGGATGGGAATGGGAAAAATGGGAAAAATCCTGGGGAAAATGGGGAAATGGGAATGGGGATAATCCCGGGGTAAAAAAGGGATTTTTGGGGTTTTGGGTTTTTTGTTGTTTTTGCCCCTTGGGGAAATCCCGGAATGGGAAAGAGACCCCGGGGGGGACAGGAGGGGACAGGAGGGGACAGGAGGGGACAGGAGGTGACAGGAGGTGACAGGAGGGGACAGGAGGGGACAGGAGGTGACAGGAGGTGACAGGAGGTGACAGGAGGGGACAGGAGGTGACAGGAGGGGACACAGGGAGGTGACAATGTCCCCGCGGTGTCACCTGGTCCAGGATGGGAATGGTGGCCCCAGGGAGGTGACAGGAGGTGACAGGAGGTGACAGGAGGTGACAGGGGGTGACAAGGGGTGACAGGAGGTGACAGGGGGTGACAGGGAGGTGACAGCGATGTCCCCGCGGTGTCACCTGGTCCAGGATGGGGACAATGACCCCAGGGAGGTGACAGGAGGTGACAGGAGGTGACAGGAGGTGACAGGAGGGACAGGAGGTGACAGGGGGTGACAGGAAGGCGACAGTGTCCCCGCGGTGTCACCTGGTCCAGGATGGGGACAATGACCCCAGGGAGGTGACAGGAGGGTGACAGGAGGTGACAGGAGGTGACAGGAGGTGACAGGGGGGTGACAGGGAGGTGACAGGAGGTGACAGGAAGGTGACAGGAAGGTGACAGGAGGGTGACAGGAGGTGACAGGAAGGTGACAGGAGGTGACAGGAGGTGACAGGGAGGTGACAATGTCCCCGCGGTGTCACCTGGTCCAGGATGGGGACGGTGGCCCCAGGGAGGTGACAGGAAGGTGACAGGAGGTGACAGGAAGGTGACAGGAGGGTGACAGGAAGGTGACAGGAGGTGACAGGAAGGTGACAGGAAGGTGACAGGAAGGTGACAGGAGGTGACAGGAAGGTGACAGGAGGTGACAGGAAGGTGACAGGAGGTGACAGGAGGTGACAGGGAGGTGACAATGTCCCCGCGGTGTCACCTGGTCCAGGATGGGGACAATGACCCCAGGGAGGTGACAGGAGGGTGACAGGAGGTGACAGGAGGTGACAGGAGGTGACAGGAGGTGACAGGAAGGTGACAGTGTCCCCACGGTGTCACCTGGTCCAGGATGGGGACGGTGGCCCCAGGGAGGTGACAGGAGGGTGACAGGAGGGGACAGGAGGTGACAGGGGGTGACAGGGGGGTGACAGTGTCCCCGCGGTGTCACCTGGTCCAGGATGTAGTTGCGGCGTTTCCGGGCCGCGATCTGGATCAGGCGGTTCAGGCACTGCGTGGCCTGCTGGATCAGCACGTCCCAGCGCCCCGCGTAGTTCCTCTGCCTCCTCAGCCCCATCACCTGGGGACAGGTGTGACACCTGTGACACCTGTGTCACACCCCTGTGTCACCTGTCACAGCCCTGTGTCACCTGTGTGTCACCTGTCACAGCCCGGTGTCACCCCCGTGTCCCTGTCCCAGCCCTGCTGGATCAGCACGTCCCAGCACCCCGCGTAGTTCCTCTGCCTCCTCAGACCCATCACCTGGGGACAGGTGTGACACCTGTGTCACCTGTGTCACACCCCTGTGTCACCTGTCACAGCCCTGTGTCACCTGTGTCACCTGTCACACCCCTGTGTCACACCCCTGGTCTTTGTCCCCAGGATGTCCCCAGGTGTCCCCAGGATGTCCCCAGGTGTGCCCAGGTGTCCCCAGGATGTCCCCAGGTGTGCCCAGGATGTCCCCAGGTGTCCCCAGGTGTCCCCAGGATGTCCCCAGGTGTGCCCAGGATGTCCCCAGGATGTCCCCAGGATGTCCCCAGGTGTCCCCAGGTGTCCCCAGATGTCCCCAGGTGTCCCTACCCTCATCCTGTCCATGATGGCGTTTGTCCCCAGGATGTCCCCAGGTGTCCCCAGGATGTCCCCAGGTGTCCCTACCCTCATCCTGTCCATGATGGCGTTTGTCCCCAGGATGTCCCCAGGATGTCCCCAGGTGTCCCCAGGATGTCCCCAGGTGTCCCTACCCTCATCCTGTCCATGATGGCGTTTGTCCCCAGGATGTTGTACTTCTTGTCGGGGTTGGCGGCCGCGTGCTTCACCGCCCACGTCGTCTTCCCCGCCGCCGGCAGCCCCACCATCATCAGGATCTGGGGACACCGCGGTGTCACCTCAGTGTCACCTCAGTGTCACCTCGGTGTCACCTCAGGGCTGGGACACCCTGAGAGCCACCCCGGTGTCACTGTCACCCACGGCAGCCCCACCATCATCAGGATCTGGGGACAGCGGTGTCACCTCAGTGTCACCTTGGTGTCACCTCGGGGTCACCTCGGGGCAGGGACACCCTGAGAGCCACCCCGGTGTCACTGTCACCCAGGGCAGCCCCATCATCATCAGGATCTGGGGACAGTGGGGACACCGCGGTGTCACCTCGGGGTCACCTTGGTGTCACCTTGGAGTCACCTTGGTGTCACCTCAGGGCAGGGACACCCTGAGAGCCACCCCAGTGTCACTGTGACCCACGGCAGCCCCACCATCATCAGGATCTGGGGACACCGCGGTGTCACCTCAGCGTCACCTTGGTGTCACCTCGGGGCAGGGACACCCTGAGAGCCACCCCGGTGTCACTGTCACCCACAGCAGCCCCACCATCATCAGGATCTGGGGACAGCGGTGTCACCTCAGTGTCACCTCAGTGTCACCTCGGGGCTGGGACACCCTGAGAGCCACCCAGGGCGACCACGGTGTCACTGTGACCCACCCCTGTGTCCTGAATGTCCCCAGAGTCCCCAGAGTCCCCATGATGTCCCCAGTGTCCCCAATGTCCCCAGAGTCCCCATGATGTCCCCAGTGTCCACAATGTCCCCAACCCCCACAATCCCCCAATATCCCCAATCCCCCCAATGTCCCCCCAATGTCCCCAAACCCCCCAATGACCCAAATATCCCCAGTGTCCCCAATGTCCCCAATCCCCCCAGTGTCCCCAATGTGTCCCCTGACCTCGCACTCGGCCTTGCTGCCGGGCCCGCGGGTGCCGCGGAGCCGCTGTCCCCAATGTCCCCAATATCCCAAATGTCCCCAACGTCCCCAATATCCCCCCAAATATCCCCAGTGTCCCCAACGTCCCCAATATCCCCAAAGTCCCAAGTGTTCCCAACCCCCCCAATGTCCCCAATCCCCCCAACATCCCCAATGTCCCCAATCCCCTCAGTGTCCCCAATCCCCCCAATGACCCAAGTGTCCCCAATGTCCCCAATATCCCCAGTGTCCCCAGCGTCCCCAATGTCCCCAATCCCCCCAACGTCCCCAATGTCCCCAGTCCCCCCAACGTCCCTGGTGTCCCCAATCCCCACAATGTCCCCAATGTCCCAAGTGTCCCCAATATCCCCAATGTCCCCAATCCCCCCAATGTCCCCAGTGTCCCCAACATCCCCAATCCCCCCAATGTCCCCAATCCCCCAATGTCCCCAGTGTCCCCAATGTCCTCAATCCCCCCAACATCCCCAATCCCCTCAGTGTCCCCAATGTCCCGAACGTCCCCAGTGTCCCCAATCCCCCCAACATCCCCAATCCCCCCAACGTCCCCAATCCCCCCAATCCCCCCAATCTCCCCAATGTCCCCAATTCCCCCAATATCCCCAATGTCCCCAACATCCCCAATCCTCCCAATGTCCCCAATATTCCCAGTGTCCCCAATCCCCCCAATGTCCCAAATATCCACAACGTCCCCAGTGTCCCCAATGTCCCCAGTGTCCTCAATCCCCCCAACATCCCCAATCCCCCCAGTGTCCCCAGTGTCCCCAATGTCCCCAATCCCCCCAATGTCCCCAATCCCCCCAATCCCCCCAATCCCCCCTGGTGTCCCCAATATCCCCAACGTCCCCAATGTCCCCAATGTCCCCAATCCCCCCAGTGTCCCCAATGTGTCCCCAATGTGTCCCCGACCTCGCACTCGGCCTTGCTGCCGGGCCCGCGGGTGCCGCGCAGGCGCTGGGCGAGCGGCAGGTGCTGGATGAGGCGGAAGGCGGGCGGCAGCGGGCGCAGGGGCTGCGGCCGCTGCCCGAAGTTGAACTCCACGGCGCAGTTCTTGACCAGCACGTGCGGGAAGAGCGCCCGGCCCGCCAGCGCCACCTTGGGCACGCGGAACGCCACGCCCTGCCACCGCCCGTTCTTCAGGAACGACAGCTCCACCTCCGCGCCCGCCTCGAAGTCCTGCGGCGGGAGAAACGGTGAGAAACGGTGAGGAACGGTGAGGAATGGTGAGGAACGGTGAGAAACGGTGAGAAATGGTGAGAAACGGTGAGAAAACGGTGAGAAATGGTGAGAAATGGTGAGAAACGGTGAGGAACGGTGAGAAATGGTGAGAAATGGTGAGGAACGGTGAGAAATGGTGAGAAATGGTGAGAAACGGTGAGAAACGGTGAGGAACGGTGAGAAATGGTGAGAAATTGTGAGAAACGGTGAGAAATGGTGAGAAAACGGTGAGGAACGGTGAGAAATGGTGAGAAATGGTGAGAAACGGTGAGAAACGGTGAGAAACGGCGAGAAATGGTGAGAAATGGTGAGAAACGGTGAGGAATGGTGAGGAACGGTGAGAAATGGTGAGAAATGGTGAGAAACGGTGAGGAACGGTGAGAAATGGTGAGAAATGGAGAGAAACGGTGAGGAACGGTGAGGAACGGTGAGAAATGGTGAGAAATGGTGAGAAATGGTGAGGAACGGTGAGGAACGGTGAGAAACGGTGAGAAACGGTGAGAAACGGTGAGGAACGGTGAGGAACGGTGAGAAACGGTGAGGAACGGTGAGGAACGGTGAGAAACGGTGAGAAACGGTGAGGAACGGTGAGAAACGGTGAGAAATGGTGAGAAATGGTGAGGAACGGTGAGGAAACGGTGAGGAACGGTGAGAAACGGTGAGAAATGGTGAGAAACGGTGAGAAACGGTGAGAAACGGTGAGGAACGGTGAGAAATGGTGAGAAATGGTGAGAAACGGTGAGAAACGGTGAGAAAACGGTGAGGAACGGTGAGAAACGGTGAGAAACGGTGAGAAATGGTGAGAAATGGTGAGAAACGGTGAGAAACGGTGAGAAATGGTGAGAAATGGTGAGAAATGGTGAGAAACTGTGAGAAACGGTGAGAAAACGGTGAGGAACGGTGAGAAACGGTGAGAAATGGTGAGAAATGGTGAGGAACGGTGAGAAACGGTGAGAAATGGTGAGGAACGGTGAGAAATGGTGAGAAATGGTGAGAAACTGTGAGAAATGGTGAGAAATGGTGAGAAACGGTGAGAAATGGTGAGAAATGGTGAGAAACGGTGAGAAACGGTGAGAAATGGTGAGGAACGGTGAGGAACGGTGAGGAACGGTGAGGAACGGTGAGAAAATGGTGAGGAACGGTGAGGAAACGGTGAGAAAACGGTGAGAAACGGTGAGAAATGGTGAGAAAACGGTGAGGAGACGGTGAGGAACGGTGAGGAACGGTGAGAAACGGTGAGAAATGGTGAGAAATGGTGAGGAACGGTGAGAAATGGTGAGAAACGGTGAGAAATGGTGAGAAACGGTGAGAAATGGTGAGAAATGGTGAGAAATGGTGAGGAACGGTGAGGAACGGTGAGGAACGGTGAGAAACGGTGAGAAACGGTGAGAAACGGTGAGAAATGGTGAGAAATGGTGAGAAACGGTGAGAAACGGTGAGAAACGGTGAGAAATGGTGAGAAATGGTGAGAAACGGTGAGAAATGGTGAGAAATGGTGAGGAATGGTGAGAAACGGTGAGGAACGGTGAGAAAACAGCGAAAAATGGGGAAAAAACAGGACAAAAATGAGGAAAAATGGCAAAAAAACGGGGTCAGGGAATGATAAAATCCCAGAGTAATCAAAAGTCGCAGGAAATCAGGATCCCAAAATCCCAGAATTCCAGGATCCCAAAATCCCTGAATTCCAGGATCCCAGGATCCCAAATCTCAGAATTCCAGGATTCCAGAATCCCAGAATCCCCAAATCCCAGGATCCCAAATCCCAGGATCCCAAAATCCCGGAATTCCCAGAATCCCAAAATCCCTGAATTGCAGGATCCCAGGATCCCAAAATCCCAGAATCCCCAAATCCCAGGATCACAGGATCCCAAATCCCAGAATTCCAAAATCCCAAAATCCCAGCATCCCAAAACCCCGGGATCTCAAAATCCCTGAATTCCAGGATCCCAGGATCCCAAAACCCCAGGATCCCAAAATCCCTGTATTCCAAAATTCCAGAATCCCAGGATCGCAGAATTTCCAAATCCCAGAATCCCAAAACCCCAGGATCTCAAAATCCCTGAATTCCAGGATCCCAAATCCCAGAATTCCAGGATCCCAGAATCCCCAAATCCCAGGATCCCAAAACCCCAGGATCTCAAAATCCCTGAATTCCAGGATCACAGGATCCCAAAATCCCAGAATTCCAAAATCCCAAAATCCCTGAATTCCAGGATCACAGGATCCCAAAATCCCAGAATTCCAAAATCCCAAAATCCCTGAATTCCAGGATCACAGGATCCCAAAATCCCAGAATTCCAAAATCCCAAAATCCCTGAATTCCAGGATCACAGGATCCCAAAATCCTGGAATCCCAGAATCCCAAAACCCCAGGATCACAAAATCCCAAAATCCCAGAATCCCGAAATCCCTGAATTCCCAAAATCCCAAAGCCCCGAATTCCAGAATGCCCAAAATCCCCAAATCCCAAAGCCCCAGGAGCCCCAGAAAAGCCCAAAGCCCCAAATTCGGGGCTCCCCAAAGGTGTCTGTGCCCCCCCAGGTGTGCCCAGGTGTGTGCCCAGGTGTGTGCCCCAGATGTGCCCCAGGTGTGTCTGTGCCCGCCCAGGTGTGCCAGGTGTGTGCCCAGGTGTGTCTCTGCCCCCCCAGGTGTGTCTGTGCCCCCCCAGCTGAGCCCAGGTGTGCCCAGGTGTGTCTGTGACACCCCCAGGTGTGCCCAGGTGTGTCTGTGACACCCCCAGGTGCCCCCAGGTGTGTCTGTGCCCCCCCAGGTGTGTGCCAGGACTGTGCCCAGGTGTGCCCAGGTGTTCCCAGGTGTGTCTGTGCCCCCCCCAGGTGTTCCCAGGTGTGTCTGTGCCCCCCCCAGGTGTGTGCCCAGGTGTGTCTGTGACCCCCCCAGGTGTTCCCAGGTGTGTCTGTGCCCCCCCCAGGTGTTCCCAGGTGTGTCTGTGACCCCCCCCAGGTGTGCCCAGGTGTGTCTGTGACACCCCCAGGTGTGCCCAGGTGTGTCTGTGACCCCCCCAGGTGTGTGCCCAGGTGTGTCTGTGCCCCCCCAGGTGTGCCCAGGTGTGTCTGTGCCCCCCCAGGTGTGCCCAGGTGTGTCTGTGCCCCCCCAGGTGCGCCCAGGTGTGTCTGTGACACCCCCAGGTGTGCCCGGGTGTGTCTGTGACCCCCCAGGTGCGCCCAGGTGTGTCTGTGACAACCCCAGGTGTGCCCGGGTGTGTCTGTGCCCCCCCAGGTGTGCCCAGGTGTGTCTGTGCCCCCCCAGGTGTGCTCAGGTGTGTCTGTGACACCCCCAGGTGTGCCCAGGTGTGTCTGTGACACCCCCAGGTGTGCCCAGGTGTGTCTGTGACACCCCCAGGTGTGCCCAGGTGTGTCTGTGACACTCCCAGGTGTGCCCCCATGTCTGCCAGGTGTGTCTGTGCCCCTCCCAGGTGCCCCCAGCTGTGCCCAGGTGTGTCTGTGCCCCCAGGTGTGCGTGCCCAGGTGTGTCTGTGATCCCCCCAGGTGTGCCAGCTGTGCTCAGGTGTGTCCCCAGCTGTGCCCAGCTGTGGTTCCCAGCTGTGCCCCCAGGTGTGGTTCCCAGCTGTGGTTCCCAGGTGTGTGCCCAGGTGTGTGCCCAGGTGTGTGCCCAGGTGTGGTTCCCAGCTGTGGTTCCCAGCTGTGCCCAGGTGTGGTTCCCAGCTGTGCCCCCAGGTGTGGTTCCCAGCTGTGGTTCCCAGGTGTGTGCCCAGGTGTGTGCCCAGGTGTGTGCCCAGCTGTGGTTCCCAGCTGTGGTTCCCAGGTGTGCCCCCAGGTGTGGTTCCCAGGTGTGCCCCCAGCTGTGCCCAGGTGTGCCCAGGTGTGGTTCCCAGCTGTGGTTCCCAGGTGTGCCCAGGTGTGGTTCCCAGGTGTGGTTCCCAGCTGTGGTTCCCAGGTGTGCCCAGGTGTGGTTCCCAGGTGTGTGCCCAGGTGTGGTTCCCAGGTGTGCTCAGCTGTGCCCAGGTGTGGTTCCCAGCTGTGGTTCCCAGCTGTGGTTCCCAGCTGTGGTTCCCACAGGTGTGCCCCCAGGTGTGCCCAGCTGTGGTTCCCAGGTGTGCCCCCAGCTGTGCCCAGGTGTGGTTCCCAGCTGTGGTTCCCAGGTGTGGTTCCCAGGTGTGCCAGGTGTGGTTCCCAGCTGTGGTTCCCAGGTGTGCCAGGTGTGGTTCCCAGCTGTGGTTCCCAGGTGTGGTTCCCACAGGTGTGCCCCCAGGTGTGCCCAGCTGTGGTTCCCAGCTGTGGTTCCCAGGTGTGGTTCCCAGCTGTGGTTCCCAGCTGTGGTTCCCAGGTGTGGTTCCCAGGTGTGGTTCCCAGGTGTGCCCCCAGCTGTGCCCAGGTGTGCCCCCAGGTGTGGTTCCCAGCTGTGGTTCCCAGGTGTGGTTCCCAGGTGTGCCCAGGTGTGGTTCCCAGCTGTGGTTCCCAGGTGTGGTTCCCAGGTGTGGTTCCCAGCTGTGGTTCCCAGGTGTGGTTCCCAGCTGTGCCCAGCTGTGGTTCCCAGCTGTGGTTCCCAGGTGTGTGCCCAGGTGTGGTTCCCAGCTGTGGTTCCCACAGGTGTGCCCCCAGGTGTGCCCAGCTGTGCCCAGGTGTGCCCCCAGCTGTGGTTCCCAGGTGTGCCCAGGTGTGCGCAGGTGTGCCCAGCTGTGCCCAGCTGTGGTTCCCAGGTGTGTGCCCAGGTGTGCCAGGTGTGGTTCCCAGGTGTGCCAGGTGTGGTTCCCAGCTGTGGTTCCCAGCTGTGGTTCCCAGGTGTGCCCCCAGGTGTGGTTCCCAGGTGTGGTTCCCAGGTGTGGTTCCCAGCTGTGCCCCCAGGTGTGCCCCCAGGTGTGCCCCCAGGTGTGCCCAGGTGTTGTTCCCAGCTGTGCCCAGGTGTGGTTCCCAGGTGTGCCCAGCTGTGGTTCCCAGGTGTGGTTCCCAGGTGTGCCCAGCTGTGGTTCCCAGGTGTGGTTCCCAGGTGTGCCCAGCTGTGGTTCCCAGGTGTGGTTCCCAGGTGTGCCCAGGTGTGGTTCCCAGGTGTGGTTCCCAGCTGTGCCCAGGTGTGCCAGGTGTGGTTCCCAGGTGTGGTTCCCAGCTGTGCCCCCAGGTGTGCCCCCAGGTGTGCCCAGGTGTGCCCGCCGTGCGCGCCGCTGACCGCCAGGCAGGCGATGACGTCGCTCTCTCCGAAGGCGGCTCCGTAGCTCTGGAATTTCCCGTCCGTGGATTTGCGGCCGGTGCCGCCGTAGCCGTAGGAGAACGGCTCCTCCCCTGGGGAACCCGGAGAGTCCCGAAAATCCAACCAACATTCCCGAAAATCCAACCAACATTCCCAAAAATCCAACCAACATTCCCAAAAATCCACAGGAGAGTCCCAAAAATCCAACCAACATTCCCAAAAATCCAACCAACATTCCCAAAAATCCAACCAACATTCCCAAAAATCCAACCAAAATCCCCAAAAATCCAACCAAAATCCCCCAAATTCCACCCAAAATTCCCAAAAATCCACAGGAGAGTCCCAAAAATCCAACCAAAATTCCCAAAAATCCACAGGAGATTCCCAAAAATCCAACCAGAATTCCCAAAAATCCACAGGAGATTCCCAAAAATCCAACCAAAATTCCCAAAAATCCACAGGAGAGTCCCAAAAATCCAACCAAAATTCCCAAAAATCCAACCAAAATCCCCAAAAATCCACAGGAGAGTCCCAAAAATCCACAGGAGATTCCCAAAAATCCACAGGAGAGTCCCAAAATTCCACCAGAGATCCCCAAAAATCCACAGGAGAGTCCCAAAAATCCAACCAAAATTCCCAAAAATCCAACCAAAATTCCCAAAAATCCAACCAAAATTCCCAAAAATCCACAGGAGATTCCCAAAAATCCACAGGAGAGTCCCAAAATTCCACCGGAGATCCCCAAAAATCCACAGGAGAGTCCCAAAAATCCAACCAAAATTCCCAAAAATCCAACCAAAATTCCAACCAAAATTCCCAAAAATCTACAGGAGAGCCCCAAAATAGAACCAAAATTCCCCAAAATCCACCAGAGATCCCCAAAAAATCCACAGGAGAGTCCAGAAAGGGAAACAAAATTCCCAAAGAAATTCCCAAAAATCCACCAGAGATTCCCAAAAATCCAACCAAAATTCCCAAAGAAATTCCCAAAATCCACCAGAGATCCCCAAAATAGAAACAAAATTCCCAAAAATCCACAGGAGAGTCCCAAAATAGAAACAAAATTCCCAAAAATCCCCCAGAGATTCCCCAAAATAGAAACAAAATTCCCAAAATAGAACCAAAATTCCCAAAAAAATCCACCGGAGATCCCCAAAAATCCCCCAGAGATTCCCAAATTCCCTCAGAAATTCCCAAAATTCCCAAAGAGATTCCCAAAAATCCACCAGAAATTCCTTCAGAGACCCCAAAATTCCCAAAAATTCCCTTCAGGGATCCCAAAATTCCAGGAGGGAAGGGACACTGGGGACATTTGGGGACATTTGGGGACATTGGGGACATTTGGGGACATTTGGGGACATTTGGGGACACTGGGGACATTTGGGGACATTTGGGGACACTCACCCAGCTGGGTGCTGCAGCTGTCCAGGGACACTGGGGACATTTGGGGACATTTGGGGACACTTGGGGACACTTGGGGACATTTGGGGACACTCACCCAGCTGGGTGCTGCAGCTGTCCAGGGACACTGGGGACATTTGGGACATTGGGGACATTTGGGGACACTCACCCAGCTGGGTGCTGCAGCTGTCCAGGGACACTGGGGACATTTGGGGACATTTGGGGACACTCACCCAGCTGGGTGCTGCAGCTGTCCAGGGACACTGGGGACATTTGGGGACATTGGGGACATTTGGGGACATTTGGGGACACTCACCCAGCTGGGTGCTGCAGCTGTCCAGGGACCAGCCCACTCTCACCACGTGCGGGTCGGGCTCTGAGCTCGGCAGGTGCCGCACCGAGATCTCCTCCAGCACCTGCGCCACGGTTGGGGACAGTTGGGGACATCTGGGGACATTTGGGGACATCTGGGGACGTTTGGGGACATCTGGGGATGTTTGGGGAAGTTTGGGGGATGTCTGGGGACGTTTGGGGACATTTGGGGGTGGCAGTGTCACCGGGAGCTGGCGCTGTCACCAACACCGGCTACTGCCACCAGTGTTTGGTGTTGTCACCGGGAGCTGGCGCCACCAGTGGCACCGTCAGTGGCACCGGGTCCTGTCAGTGTCACCTGTCAGTGTCACCTGTCAGTGGCACCAGTCACTGTCACCTGTCAGTGTCACCTGTCAATGTCACCTGTCACCTGTCACTGTCACCTGTCAGTGTCACCTGTCAGTGGCACCAGGTCCTGTCAGTGTCACCTGTCACTGTCACCTGTCAGTGTCACCTGTCAGTGGCACCGGGTCCTGTCAGTGTCACCTGTCACTGGCACCTGTCAGTGTCACCTGTCAGTGTCACCAGGTCCTGTCACCACCACCCACCACCAGCACCTGTCCCTGTCCCCATGTCCCCATGTCCCTGTCCCCATGTCCCCATCAATGTCCCCATGTCCCCATCAATGTCCTCATGTCCCCATCAATGTCCCCATGTCCCTGTCCCCATGTCCCCATCAATGTCCTCATGTCCCCATCAATGTCCCCATGTCCCCATCAATGTCCCCATGTCCCCATCAATGTCCTCATGTCCCCATCAATGTCCCCATGTCCCTGTCCCCATGTCCCCATCAATGTCCCCATGTCCCCATCAATGTCCCCATGTCCCCATCAATGTCCCCATGTCCCTGTCCCCATGTCCCCATCAATGTCCTCATGTCCCCATCAATGTCCCCATGTCCCCATCAATGTCCCCATGTCCCTATCAATGTCCTCATGTCCCTGTCAATGTCCCCATGTCCCCATCAATGTCCCCATGTCCCCGTCAATGTCCCCGTGTCCCTATCAATGTCCCCATGTCCCTGTCAATGTCCCCCATGTCCCCATCAATGTCCCCCATGTCCCTATCAATGTCCCCATGTCCCTGTCCCCATGTCCCCATCAATGTCCCCATGTCCCCATCAATGTCCCCATGTCCCTGTCCCCATGTCCCCATCAATGTCCCCATGTCCCCATCAATGTCCCCATGTCCCTATCAATGTCCCCATGTCCCCATCAATGTCCTCATGTCCCCATCAATGTCCCCATGTCCCTGTCCCCATGTCCCCATCAATGTCCCCATGTCCCCGTCAATGTCCCCATGTCCCCGTCAATGTCCCCATGTCCCCGTCAATGTCCCCGTGTCCCTATCAATGTCCCCATGTCCCTGTCAATGTCCCCATGTCCCTGTCAATGTCCCCGTGTCCCCATCAATGTCCCTGTGTCCCCATCAATGTCCCCGTGTCCCTGTCAATGTCCCCGTGTCCCCATCAATGTCCCTGTGTCCCCATCAATGTCCCCGTGTCCCTGTCAATGTCCCCGTGTCCCCAATGTCCCCATGTCCCCGTGTCCCCATCAATGTCCCCGTGTCCCTATCAATGTCCCCGTGTCCCTGTCAATGTCCCCATGTCCCCATGTCCCTGTCAATGTCCCCGTGTCCCTGTCAATGTCCCCATGTCCCCATGTCCCTGTCAATGTCCCCGTGTCCCCATCAATGTCCCCATGTCCCCGTGTCCCCATCAATGTCCCCATGTCCCCATGTCCCTGTCAATGTCCCCATGTCCCCATCAATGTCCCCATGTCCCTATCAATGTCCTCATGTCCCTGTCAATGTCCCCATGTCCCCATCAATGTCCCCATGTCCCTGTCAATGTCCCTGTGTCCCCATCAATGTCCCCATGTCCCCATGTCCCTGTCAATGTCCCCATGTCCCTATCAATGTCCCCGTGTCCCTGTCAATGTCCCCGTGTCCCCGTGTCCCTCACCCTCATCTCGTAGCAGACGCGTCCCTGCCGGACGCCGTAGGTGGCCCTGGCCCCACACCAGAGGTAGGCGAAGCCCTCCGTGGTCAGCGGGCACACACTGTCCCCATGTCCCCATTGATGTCCCCATGTCCCCGTGTCCCTGTCAATGTCCCCGTGTCCCCGTGTCCCTCACCCTCATCTCGTAGCAGACCCGTCCCTGCCGGACGCCGTAGGTGGCCCTGGCCCCACACCAGAGGTAGGCGAAGCCCTCCGTGGTCAGCGGGCACACACTGTCCCCATGTCCCCATTGATGTCCCCGTGTCCCCGTGTCCCTGTCAATGTCCCCGTGTCCCCGTGTCCCCGTGTCCCTCACCCTCATCTCGTAGCAGACGCGTCCCTGCCGGACGCCGTAGGTGGCCCTGGCCCCACACCAGAGGTAGGCGAAGCCCTCCGTGGTCAGCGGGTAGCCGCTGTACCTGTCCCGCGCCACCCGGAAGTGCAGGTCGCAGTTGTCTGCGGGGACACGCACGGGGACCTCGGTGGCACGCGGGTGACGCCGGGGAGGTGGCACCCGGTGCCACCCGAGGGCCACTCACAGGTGTCCACGGCCACCAGGGAGTCGTCGAAGTCGTCCTCCTCCTCCTCCTCCTCGGGCGGCGGCTGCGGGGAGCGAGCCCTGCGTGGGGACACGCGTTGGGGACACGGATTTGGGGACAGGGACTGGGGACAGGGATTGGGGACACGGGTTGGGGACACGGGTTGGGGACAGGGATTGGGGACAGGGATTGGGGACACAGGTTGGGGACATGGGTTGGGGACAGGGATTTGGGGTCAGGGACTGGGGACAGGGATTGGGGACAGGGATTTGGGGACAGGGATTTGGGGACGGGGACAGGGATTTGGGGACAGGGATTTGGGGACAGGGATTTGGGGACAGGGATTGGGGACAGGGATTGGGGACAGGGATTGGGGACAGGGATTTGGGGACAGGGATTTGGGGACAGGGATTTGGGGACGGGGATTTGGGGACGGGGACAGGGATTTGGGGACAGGGATTTGGGGTCAGGGACTGGGGACAGGGATTGGGGACAGGGATTTGGGGACGGGGATTTGGGGACGGGGACAGGGATTGGGGACAGGGATTGGGGACAGGGATTGGGGACAGGGATTGGGGACAGGGATTTGGGGACGGGGATTTGGGGACGGGGACAGGGATTTGGGGACAGGGATTTGGGGACAGGGATTTGGGGACAGGGATTGGGGACACGGGTTGGGGACACAGGTTGGGGACAGGGATTGGGGACACAGGTTGGGGACAGGGATTGGGGACACAGGTTGGGGACAGGGATTTGGGGACAGGGATTGGGGACAGGGATTGGGGACAGGGATTGGGGACAGGGATTGGGGACAGGGATTTGGGGACGGGGATTTGGGGACGGGGACAGGGATTTGGGGACAGGGATTTGGGGACAGGGATTTGGGGACAGGGATTTGGGGACAGGGATTGGGGACACGGGTTGGGGACACAGGTTGGGGACAGGGATTGGGGACACAGGTTGGGGACACAGGTTGGGGACAGGGATTGGGGACACAGGTTGGGGACACAGGTTGGGGACAGGGATTGGGGACACAGGTTGGGGACAGGGATTGGGGACAGGGATTGGGGACACGGGTTAGGGACAGGGATTGGGGACACAGGTTGGGGACACAGGTTGGGGACAGGGATTGGGGACAGGGGTTGGGGACAGGGGTTGGGGACGGGGACAGGGATTGGGGACACAGGTTGGGGACACAGGTTGGGGACAGGGATTGGGGACAGGGATTGGGGACAGGGATTGGGGACAGGGACTGGGGACAGGGATTGGGGACAGGGATTTGGGGACAGGGATTGGGGACGGGGACAGGGATTGGGGACACGGGTTGGGGACACGGTGGGAACACGGGTTGGGGACAGGGATTGGGGACAGGGATTTGGGGACAGGGATTTGGGGACGGGGACAGGGATTTGGGGTCAGGGGACCCAATTTGGGGTCAGGGATTTGGGGTCAGAGATTTGGGTCAGGGATTTGGGGACAGGGGACCCAATTTGGGGTCAGGGATTTGGGGACAGGGGACCCGGTTTGGGGACAGGGATTTGGGGTCAGGGATTTGGGGTCAGATATTCGGGGCCAGGGACCAGAACCTGCTGCCAAAACCCCAAATCTGGGGCCAGCACCAGCCACATTTTGGGGTCAGAGATTTGGGGACAGGGATTTGGGGTCACAGATTCGGGGCCAGGAACCAGAACCTGCTGCCAAAACCCCAAATCTGGGGCCAGCACCAGCCACAATTTGGGGTCAGGGATTTGGGGTCAGGGATTTGGGGACAGGGATTTGGGGTCAGGGATTCGGGGCCAGGGACCAGAACCTGCTGCCAAAACCCCAAATCTGGGGCCAGCACCAGCCACATTTTGGGGTCAGGGATTTGGGGTCAGGGATTTGGGGTCACAGATTCAGGGCCAGGAACCAGAACCTGCTGCCAAAACCCCAAATCTGGGGCCAGCTCCAGCCACATTTTGGGCTCAGGCACTAAAACTTGGGGTTGGGGCAAACCTGGGGGTTCAGGGACGGGAATTTCCCAAACCTGGGGGGTTTCCCGATTTGGGGGGGGGGGTCCAGGACCCCTAACTTGTCCCCGGGGGGGGGGGTGGGTTAAATTTGGGGGGGGTCTCCCCTCACCTCTTCTCCTGGCGGTGCCCGTAGTGGCCCCTCCCCCGCGGCTCCTGGAATGGACGCTTCCGGCTCGGGGGGGGCTGCGGGGGGTCGGGACCCCCCCCAAAATTGCCCCCACCCCTGGCGTAGGGAGGAGGGGGGGCATAAAGGTGGGGGGGGGCGCCGAGTAATTAGGGGGGGGGGCGCCGTAGTTGGGGGAGGGGCGCTGAAATTCGGGGGGGGAGGGGCGCTGAAATTTGGGGGGAGGGGAGCTGAAATTTGGGGGGGGGGCGCTGTAATTGGGGGCGGGGGGGTAGCCCGGAGGGGGGGGAGGGGGGGCTCCGTAGCCCCCCGGAGGGGGGGGGAGGGGTGGGGAAGGTGGGGGGAGGGGGCAGGGAGTAATTTGGGGGGGGGGCTGCGGCCGGGGGGGGGCAGGTCCGGCCTTGAGTTCAGCTCTGTGGGGAGGGGGAGGGGAGAGACCAGATGGAGACCCCACCCCAAATACACCCAGAGACCCCCAAACACAGCCAGAGACCCCCCCCAAATACACCCCCAGACCCCAGAGACCCCCAAATATAAACAGAGACCTCCACAGACACACCCAGAGACCCCCACCCAACCAGAGACCCCCCAAATACACCCAGAGACCCCAGGACACACCCAGAGACCCCTCCCAAATACACCCAGAGACCCCCAGACCACACTCAGAGACCCCCACCCAACCAGAGACCCCCAAATGCACCCAGAGACCCCCAAAGAAACCCAGAGACCCCCCCAGACACACCCAGAGACCCCAAATACACCCAGAGACCCCCCAGGAATCCCCAAACACACCCAGAGACCCCCAAATATAAACAGAGACCCCCCCCAAACACACCCCAGAGACCCCCCCAGACACACCCAGAGACCCCCAAAACCACTCCAGGGACCCTCAAACCACCCCAGAGACCCCCAAAGTGCCCCCCCAAATACACCCAGAGACCCCCAAAGACACCCAGAGACCCCCAAATACACCCAGAGACCCCCCCAGACACACCCAGAGACCCCCCCAAACAGACCCAGAGACGCCCAAATATAAACAGAGACCCCCCCCAAATACACCAGAGACCCCAAACACACCCAGAGACCCCCACCCAACCAGAGACCCCCCCAAATACACCCAGAGACCCCCAAAACCACTCCAGGGACCCTCAAACCACCCCAGAGACCCCAAATACACCCAGAGACCCCAGAGACCCCCCCGACACACCCAGACCCCACCGAACCAGAGACCCCCCCCAAATACACCCAGAGACCCCCACCCAACCAGAGACCCCCCCAGCACCCCCAGAGACCCCCCCAAATCCACCCAGAGACCCCAGAGACCCCCCAAATACACCCAGAGACCCCCCAAATACACCCAGAGACCCCCCCAAAAACACTCAGAGACCCCCACCCAACCAGAGACCCCCCCAGACACACAGAGACCCCCCCCAAACACACCCAGAGACCCCCCCAGGAATCCCCCAAAAACACCCAGAGACCCCAAAAAACACCCAGAGACCCCCAGACACACCAGAGACCCCCAAAACCACTCCAGGGACCCTCAAACCACCCCAGAGACCCCCCAAAGACACCCAGAGACCCCAGAGACCCCAATATAAACAGAGACCCCCCCAAATACACCCAGCGACCCCCAGACAGACCCAGAGACCCCCACCCAACCAGAGACCCCCAATACACCCAGAGACCCCCAAAGACACCCAGAGACCCCCAAAGACACCCAGAGACCCCCCCAGACACACCCAGAGACCCCCAAAACCACTCCAGGGACCCTCAAACCACCCCAGAGACCCCCAAAGACACCCAGAGACCCCCAAATACACCCAGAGACCCCCAAAGACCCCCAGAGACCCCCCCAGACACACCCAGAGACCCCCAAAACCACTCCAGGGACCCTCAAACCACCCCAGAGACCCCCAAAGTGCCCCCCCAAATACACCCAGAGACCCCCAAAGACACCCAGAGACCCCCCCAAACACACCCAGAGACCCCCCCAGAGACCCCCAAATACACCCAGAGACCCCCAAAGTGCCCCCCCAAACCCCACCTGGGGGTGGCCCGGGGGGCTCCTGGCCCAGGGCTCTCCTCTCGTAGCCCGGCTCGGCCTCGTAACCCTCGTAGGGCTGGTAGCCCTGGGGCTCGTGGCCTTGGTAGCCACCCTGGGACTCTTGGTAGCCACCCTGGGGTTTGTGGTAGCCAGCCTGGGGCTCCTGGTAGCCACTCTGGGGCTCCTGGTAGCCACTCTGGGGCTCATGGTAGCCACTCTGGGGCTCGTGGTAGCCACTCTGGGGCTCGTGGTAGCCACTCTGCAGCTCGTGGTAGCCACTCTGGGGCTCGTGGTAGCCACTCTGGGGCTCGTGGTAGCCAGCCTGGGGTTTGTGGTAGCCACTCTGGGGCTCGTGGTAGCCACTCTGGGGCTCGTGGTAGCCACTCTGGGGTTTGTGGTAGCCACTCTGGGGCTCGTGGTAGCCAGCCTGGGGTTTGTGGTAGCCACTCTGGGGCTCGTGGTAGCCACTCTGGGGCTCGTGGTAGCCACTCTGGGGCTCGTGGCTGTGGTTGTCGAGGCCATCTGGAAAATGGGGTGAAAAAAGGGGGGATTGGGTCAGGGAAAATGGAGGAATTTGGGGAGGGAACCCCCCCAAAAATCAGAGATTGGGGAGGGGGCACAGGGGGGAAATGGGGGATCAGGACCCTCAGGAATGGGGGGGGGGCACAGGGGGGAAATGGGGGATCAGGACCCCCGGGAATGGGGGGGCACAGGGGAAATGGGGGATCAGGACCCTCAGGAATGGGGGGGCACAGGGGAAATGGGGGATCAGGACCCTCAGGAATGGGGGGGGGGCACAGGGGGGAAATGGGGGATCAGGACCCCCGGGAATGGGGGGGGGGGCACAGGGGGGAAATGGGGGATCAGGACCCCTGGGAATGGGGGGGCACAGGGGAAATGGGGGATCAGGACCCTCAGGAATGGGGGGTCATGGGGGCGTCCCATCCCCTCAGAACTGGGGGTCTTGGGGGTCTCAGTTCCCCTCAGCACCGGGGGTCCCATCCCCTCAGAACCGGGGGTCCCATTCCCCTCAGCACCGGGGGTCCCATCCCCTCAGCACCGGGGGTCTTGGGGGTCTCAGCTCCCCTCAGCACCGGGGGTCCCATTTCCCTCAGCACTGGGGGTCCCATCCCCTC